>NW_020940360.1:18357942-18396387 GCF_900497805.2 Vombatus ursinus | reverse complement strand
TCTCTCTCTCTCTCTCTCTCTCTCTCTCTCTCTCTCTCTCTCTCTCTCTCATAGTTTTAACTGTTAATGATGAGAGATGTTGATTCTCTGTGCAAAGTAATTTGGAAGTACATTTAACAAAACTGAAGTCAACTGATTGGTAATGGGTTTGTTTCAAGTTTCAAATTGGTGAACTTTCTGTGTCAGTTATGTCAAGCAACTTTTCATAATTTGGTTACCACTACAATAATTTGGATATTGTTGGTTATTGTTTTAATGTGTAAACTAGCCAAAAAGTTTGTTTGGGTTATTTATGGCTTGCTGAGAATTTGCAAGTGTATAGAAATCTCTAATGATTTGCTTTTTATATTAGGATAAATTCAAGTTTGAGATGTAAATACTGGAAAAATTTTTTTTTCCTAAGCTGTGATTAGTAAAACTTGCTGTTTGAGGTAAAAGCTCATAGGATTTTATTCTGAGTTATCTGATGGGTCATAATCCATCAATAATCAATAATCCACCATCTGAGAGAAATGCCATAAGCTACTCAGAGAAAGTGATACTAGTGGAAAGTCAGCATCAGGAAAAACTGAGAGGACAATTTTAGCCTCAGCCTAAGATGGGATCCTCCTGGCTCAGTTTCCCCATTATGTTCCTTTGAAAGGGAATGTTACCCACCTGGCTATTACTGAGTCTGGCTATGAGGTGGATTTGATACTGCATGGTTGGAAAGCTGAATACAAACAGAGCTAAGGATGTTTTATCCTGTTATATCTGAGCCCTGCAGTTTTTTCTGTCAGATTTGTACCTTCCAACTACAGGCCATTCACCTGCAGTTGAGAGCAAACAGCGGGTACCAGCCAATGTCCCCCCATCATTCCCTGGATGCAGCCTGTGTTCGGTTCCAGTCAACCTCCTCTTTGGGACCCCCTCAAGGCAGAGACAGCTGTACACCCCTTGCCAGCAGAATGCAGTTTCAGAAGCTGAGACCTTTACCACTTACTCCAAAAGAATTTGGGTCCCATTTGTTTGAGGGAGGAATGATGGAGTTGGGATCTAGACCCCAGAAAGGAAAAACCCTGGATTTTCCCACATGGCCAAATCGCTGTCTTTTGCCTGAGGCTATAATCCCATCAACTGGCCTTTCACTGTTGCTACACCAAATCTCCCCTCCATTGTCTTGCCTCCCTATGGCCCCAGGCCACTTTCCACCCTTGGTAATTCTATTACCTCATGGACTACTCGGCAAATCCTAGATCCCTCATACAGTCTTTCTGTATATAAGGTCCATCTCATCTCCATTAAGATGCTCAGATTCCTAAAATCTAGCTACTGTTTAGATTCTTATAATCTAGCCACTGCTGGGATTCTTATAATCTAGACTAATGTTCAGACTCTTTAAGAGTCTGCCCAATATGATGGATGTTCTAATAAACCTTGTCTTTGGCTGAAAAAAAAAAAAAGAAAATTCTCTTACTTCATTAAATGTCGGTTTTTCACTCTGAAGGATTAGTTTTGCTGGGTAGGTGTTTCTTGCTTGTAATCGTAGCTCCTTTGCCCTCTGGAATATCATGTTCCAGGCCCTCCACTCCTTTAATGTAGAAGATACTACATCCTGTGTCTTATTGAGTGTGGCTCCATGATATTTGAATTGTTTCTTTCTGACTGCTTGCAATATTTTTTCTTGATCTATGAGCTTTGGAATTTAACTATAATATTCTTGTGAATTTTCACTTTGCGATCTTTTTCAGGAGGTGACCAGTGGATTCTTTCCATTTCTATTCTACCCCTTTGTTATAGACTATCAGGACAGTTTTTTTTATTATTCTTCTAATGTGATATCTAGGTTTTTTAATATGACTTTAAGGTAGTTCAATAATTCTTAAATTGTCTTTTTGATCTATTTCCCAGGTCAGTTTCTCCTAATGAGATATTTTGCATTTTCTTCTATTTTTTCTCAATTCTTTCGATTTTGTTTTATTGTTTCTTGATGTATCATGGATTCATTAGCTTCTACTTGTCCAATTCTAATTTTTAAGAAATTATTTTCTTTTCTGAGCCTTTGTACCTCCTTTGTAATTTGTCCAATTCTACTTTGTAAGGAGTTCTTCAGTGATTTTGTGCTTCCTTTAACAAGCTATTGACTGTTTTTTCATGATATTCTTGCTTCACTTTCATTTATTTTCCCAAATTTTCCTCTAAATTACTTATTTGATTTTTAAAAACCTTTTTTGAGTTCTTTCAGGAATTATTTTTGGGCCTTGACCTAACTTACCTTTTTCTTTGAGGCTTTGCATGGAGCCATTTTTACATTTTTGTCCTCTTCTGAATTTTTGTTTTGGTCTTCCCTATTACCATAGCAACTTTCAGTGCTCATGCTCTTTTTTTGTTCTTTCCTCATTTTTTCACCTTATTTCTTGTGTTTCCTAATGATCAGTGTGTGTGTGTGTGTATGCTGTTGTTTTCAGAGCCTAATTCTGGGGATCTGTATGTGTTTAATTATTCCAAGTTATTATGATCACTGCTTTCCTGGTCTTTGTTCCAATCTGTGCCAGAAGCACTCTTTTCCTCCTTGAAACAGCATCCAGGGTCTTCAGGATCTCCAGTGCAACATCCTTAAAGCTTGTGCTGGATTGCTGGGGCACTGCTTGTGCTGGACTGAATACCACTCTCCCTTAAAAAAGATAGACCTTTCTGATTGATCTTCTTAATTGTCGTGGGCTAGAAAATTATTTCACCCCATCCTTTTGTTGCTTCTGCCACTCCAGAATTCATTTTGCTGTGTTATTTTAAAGTTGTTCAATGAGGAATTTAGGATAGCTCAGGCCCTGGCTTTATTCTGACATTTTAAACAAAACAATTTTGAAAGACTTATGTACTGTGGTCACCACAATGACTAATCATGATTCCCAAGGATCAGTGATGAAGACCACTACCCATAATCTGTCAAGGAGTTGATGGATTCAGGATGTAGAATTCTATATTGACATAACCAATATAGGGAGTTATTTTGCTTGACTAAGCATATTTATTGGAAGGGTTTTGTTTTTCATTTTTTAAGTGGTAAATATTTGTAACAGGATAAGAAATACAGTATTTGTTCATTAAAAAAATAAAATTGAATTTAAAAAATATTATTGGAAACGTGGACTATTTTTTTTCCTCAATGTCTGACATAATAGATATTTAATAAAATATTTCTTATTGACTAATTGGGGGCTCAATCATTGCTATGAGTAACAACCATAATAAAAATATGAAAGATCTGGGTTTAGGTGTTTTGAGAGAGTAAAAAGTACTTTAGAGAGAAAGAACTTTGTTTCTAGAAAAGTAAAGGAGAGGAAAGACAAAGTTAATATTCTTTGTAATTAAAATGTCTTATATGAACACCATTCAAACATAGATATGAACAATTGAAAAGGGTATTTCATAAAATTCAAATTTTTTTGAGCTAGGAAAAGGAATATTTTAAAATACTATCATAATAGTGCAATAAAAATTAGTGTTGAAACTGATGGGGGAGGCGGAGCCAAGATGGCGGAGGGAAAGTAGTGACTTGCTTGAGCTCTCCCTCAAACCCCTCCAAATACTTATAAAAATGGCTCTAAACAAATTGTAAAGCAGCAGAACCCCCCCCAAAAAAATAGTAAAACAACTTTCCAGCTGAAGACAACCTGGATGGCTGATATGAAAGGTATATTGCACCAGGCCAGAGGGGAGCGTAGTTTGGGGTGGGTGTGCAGGCAGCAGCGACCCTGGAGCAGGCCTCAGAGAACTGAATCATGGGCAGCTGTGGTGGTTTCCAGACTTCTCAACCTACAAACACCAAAGACAAATTAGAAGGTCAGTGGGAAAAGTCTGTGACTACAGTGAGAGAAGAAGCTAGGTCTCAGTCACCCCCAGCACAGAGGCTGCTCCCTGAGCTTCTAGCCCACAGACTGAGTGGAAATTGAGTGGCTGATCAAAGAGGAATTGCACGGATCTCTTTGCCAGTGCTGGGGCAGGAATCTCTTCTTTGCCCATGTTTGGATCTGGGTCACAGTTCTGAGGGGCAGTCCTGGGGTGAGGAGGAGTGCTGGCATGGTGGAGCTTGCTGTGGTGGTGAAGAGGAAACACCTCGCGCCTTATCATAGCATCTTGGAAGAACTGAAAATTTACAGGTCCCTAGAAGTACCTCTGAAAACATCTGTGCAAACCCCCAAAGTTTGGGACAGTACATTCTCCACATTGGAAGCAGACTCTTACCTTAACAAAGAGTTTAAAACTCAAGTAATTGGCCAAGATCATGAGTAAACAGCACAAAAAGACTATGTTATCTTACTTTGGTGAGAAAGAAGATCAAAACATACAACCAGAAGAAGACAACAAAGTCAAAGCTCCTACATCCAAAGGCTCCAAGAAAAATATGAATCAGTCC
Source organism: Vombatus ursinus (assembly GCF_900497805.2). Classification (NCBI taxonomy): domain Eukaryota; kingdom Metazoa; phylum Chordata; class Mammalia; order Diprotodontia; family Vombatidae; genus Vombatus; species Vombatus ursinus. The sequence continues at coordinate 18,391,991 of NW_020940360.1, read as the reverse complement.
CAGGCCTTGGAAGAGCTCAAAAGGAATTTTGAGAAGCAAGTAAGAGAAGTAGAGGAAAAACTGGGAAGAGAAATGAGAGTGATGCAAGAAAATCATGAAAAGCAAGTTAACAGCTTTCTAAAGGAGACCCAAAAAAAATACTCAAGAAAATAACACCTTAAAAAATAGCCTAACCCAAATGGCAAAAGAGGTGCAAAAAGCCAATGAGGAGAAGAATGCCCTAAAAAGCAAAATTGGCCAAATGGAAAAGGAAGTCCAAAAGATTACTGAAGAAAATACTTCCTTAAAAATTAGAATGGAGAAATTGGAAGCTAGTGACTTTATGAGAAATCAAGACACTGTAAAACAAATCCAAAAGAATGAAAAATTAGAAAACAATGTAAAATATCTCACTGGAGAAACAACTGACCTGGAAAATAGATCCAGGAGAGAGAACTTAAAAATTATTGGACTATCTGAAAGCCATGATCAAAGAAGAGCCTAGACATTATCTTTCAAGAAATAATCAAGGAAAACTGCCCTGATATTTTGGAACCAGAGGGCAAAATAGAAATTGAAAGAATCCACTGATCTCCTCCTGAAAGAGATCCCCAAAGGAAAACTCCTAGGAATATTGTAGCCAAATTCCAGAGTTCCCAGGTCAAGGAGAAAATATTACAAGCAGCCAGAAAGAAACAATTCAAGTATTGTGGAAAGACAATCAGGATAACACAAGATTTAGCAGCTTCTACATTGAGGGACCACAGGGCATGGAATATAATATTCCAGAGAGCAAAGGAGATAGGATTACAACCAAGAATCACCTACCCAGCAAAACTGAGTATAATCCTTCAGGGGAAAAAATGGTCATTCAGTGAAACAGAGGACTTTCAAGCATTCTTGATGAAAAGGCCAGAGCTGAATAGCAAATTTGACTTTCCTATATAGGACTCAAGTGGATCATGATGAGGTAAACAGGAAAGAGAAATCATAAGAGACTTATTAAGGTTGAATCATTTACATTCCTGCATGGAAAGATGATATTTGTAACTCATGAGACCTTTGTCAGTATTAGAGTAGTTGGAGGGAAAAAATTATATGTATGTGGATAGATAGATAGATAGATAGATAGATAGATAGATAGATAGATAGATAGATAGACAGACAGACAGACAGACAGACAGATAGATAGATAGATAGATAGATAGGTAGATAGATAGATAGATAGAAGGCACAGGGGGAGTTGAAGATGAAGGGGTCATACCTGGAGAATAAAATTAAGGGGTGAGAGAAGATTATACTAGGAGAAGGAGAAAGGGAGAGGTAGAACTGGGTGAATTATCTCACAAAAAAAAAACAGAAAAGAAAAGGCTCTTACAGTGGAGTGGAAACAGGGGAAGGTGAGAAGGAATGAGTGAACCTTCTTCTCATAGGATTTGACTTAAAGAGGGAATAACATATGCACTTAATTGGGTATGTCTTACTGTCTTACTCTACAGGAAAATAGGAGGAGAAGGGGACAAGAGAATAGGGGTATGATAGAGAGGGAAGCAGATTGGGAAAGTGGGTAATCAGAAGCAAGTACTTCTGAAGAGGGACAGGGTCAAAAGAAAGAATAGAATAAATGGGTGGGTGGAATAGGATTAAGGGAAATCAAGTTAGTTTTTTATAGCATGTCTACTATGGAAGTGTTTTGCATAACTGCACATGTATAGCCTATATTGAGTTGTTTGCCTTTTCAATGAGGATGGGTGGGGAGTGAGGAAGAGAGAAAATTTGGAACTCAAAGTTTTAAAAAACACATATTTAAAAAAATATTTTCACATGCAACCGGGAAATAAGAAATACAGAAAATGGGTTATAGAAATCTATCCTGCCCTACAGGAAAATAGAAGGGGAAGAAATAGAAAGGAAGGCAGACTAGGGGAAGGGGTATTCAGAATGCATGCCATCTTGGGGTGGGGGGAGGGGCAAGATGGAGTAAAAATTTGGAACTCAAAATATTGTGGAAGTAAATGTTGAAAACTAAAATTAAATAAAAAAAGATAATCTAAAAACAAAGAAAATTATCTGTAAGGGGATAACTAGCATTTAAAAATTGGGTCTCAGAGGGGATTAATTGCCACATGTAAAACAATCTATAACTGATTAACAACAACAACAACAACAACAAAAGAATTGGAATAGGGTGGTCAACACCTAGCAATTTGGAATTAGGTTAGGAAGGAAAGGAAAAGGAGACTAGGATTAGATTGCTGGGTAGCACTATGACAGAAAATAATTTCGTTTCATTTTGTTTTGTTTTAAGAAAAATTAAAATTGCATTTGATCATGTGTTTGAGGGAATGAGTGGGAAACAAACTTAATAATAAGGTGAAAGTGAACCAATTCAATTCAACTCAACAATTAAGCATATGCTAGGTAAATGTTCAGTTGGGGTTGGATAAGAATGATATGTACCAATCAATTTTAATACAGAATAGTTACCAAAAAAAATTCCAGGGAAGAAGGACATTAAAATAGCATAGATTATCTGGATTGCCTTCCTCTAAGATGACGCATATGGAATAAGCTTTAAAGACAGTTAGGGATTCCAAAAGATAGAGGTGATCAAAGAAAATATTCCAGGCATAGCAAAAAGCCACATCTAAGCAACAGAGATGGGAGATAAGTAATATTAAACAAGAATAAATTCACCTATACATTAAAGAAGCATGAAATAATGTATTAGAAGAAACTTGACAGGCAGTTGTTTAAAACAATTCTTATTAGTGATGCTAATAAAATCACATTACATTCATCTCTGTTCCTTGTGTCCCTAGTTGCTATAGAGAAAGTGGCATTTGTACTTAGAACAATGAAGTCAAAAAAGAACGACTGAACCTGGCCACATATTTGCAAAAGAAATGCATTCTAAAGGTTACGTAATTTTTAATGGTCCTCAAAGATCAAGTTCTAAGATATCTTTATGAGACAAACAAAATTGAAAAGATCATTAAAGGTACTTTTACACACAAAAAAAGTACTACTGAGAAGGCTTTGATAACTATTAACTGAGAAAATTGTGAGTAAGGATATACCAAGATGGGGTATAAGTTCTCAAAGAATCACTAATCAGGCACAAGCCTGTAATCTAATGGGGCTCTCTCATCCTAGAGTCCCATGGGTACACAATAATGATAGTAGTTCTTGAGTACAGTAGGCTGAGTTTCTCAATTGAGAGACTGTCTCCTGGATCTCTGCCCTTATATCTGTTTTTTTTTTCCTCTATTCATTTATTGGACTGAATGGGAGTAGGATTTTGGGAGCTGTCAATCAGCAAGGGGTCTGGACTATGACTCCTCTTCCCTCCATCAAAAAAAAAAGATTAGTAAAATTTGTCAACTTTATATACCTGGATTAGATTAAATTTGCTATAAACTGATGATTTTCTAACCTTGTATTCCTAATTTTAAAGGAAACTCACCTACCAAGTATTTGAGTATGTAGGAACATCTTATTATAGAAACTGTTCAATCAGTGGTCATATATGGATTCACTTTTGTCATCTAGGACCTAGTAATAGACTAATCTTTTTGCTCATAGTATTTGCTTATTTTCTGGCCTTTAAAAAAATGAGCTCTCCTGCTGGGGAGCTGGGGCCAGTGACCCAAGTTTCTTGTGCTGGAAGCCTGGGGCCTGGTTACTGGATTTGTGTGCTGTGGCCTCCAATGCTGGCACTTGGAGGCTGTAGGGTTCGGGCTGCTTCCCTGGTGTTAGGCTGGAATCAGCAACAGTGAAATTCTAGGGGTAGGATTGGGTTATCTACCCCTGGAAGTTTTCTGCTCACCTGGGCTTTTCCTGAGAAGGCAAGCAACTCAATACAGGTTATACAAAACCAGAAGAATGAAAAAATGGAAGATAATGTGAACTATCTCATTGAAAAACAATTGACCTAGAAAATAGATCCAGGAGAGCTAATTTAAAATGAATAATTTAAAAATTATTAGACTATCTGAAAGCCATGATAAAAAAAAGAGATGATAAAAAAGATAGAAATCATATTTCAAGAAATTATCAAGGAAAACTGCCCTGATATTCTAGAAGCAGAGGTTAAAATAGAAATTGAAAGAATCCATCGATCACCTCCTGAAAGGAATCCCCAAAGCAAAACTCCTAGAAATATTGTAGCCAAATTCCAGAGTTCCCAGGTCAAAATATTGCAAGTAGCCAGAAAGAAACAATTCAAGTATTTTGGAAACACAATCAGGATAACAGAAGATTTAGCAGCTTCTACACTAAGGGACCACAGGGCATGGAATATAATATTCTGGAGGGCAAAGGAGATAGGATTACAACCAAGAATCAGCTTCCCAGCAAAACTGAGTATAATCCTTCAGGGGAAAAAATGGACATTCAGTGAAATAGAGGACTGTCAAGAATGAAAAAAAATGAATGAAAATGTAAAATACCTCATTGGGAAAACAACTGACCTGGAAAATAGATCCAGGAAAGACAATTTAAAAATTATTGATCTACCTGAAAATCACAATGTAAAAAAGAGCCTGGACAGCATCTTTCAGGAAATCATCAAGAAAAACTGCCCTGAAGTCCTAGAATCAGAGGGTAAAATAGCTGTAGAAAGAATCCACCTGTCACTTCCTGAAAGAGATCCCAAATTGAAAATTCCAAGGAATATAGTAGCCAAATTTCAAAATTTCCAGGTCAAAGAGAAAATACTGCAAGTAGTTAGAAAGAAACAGTGTAAATATCATGGAACAACAGTCAGGATTACACAGGACCTTGCAGCTTCTACATTTAAGCACCATAGGGCATGGAATACAATATTCTATAAGGCAAAGGAACTTGGATTACAACCAAGGATTAGCTACCCAGTGAAAATAAGCATAATATTTCAGGGGAGGAGATGAACATTCAATGAAATAGGGGACTTCCAAACCTTCCTGATAAAAAGATCAAAGCTCAACAGAAAATTTGATCTTTCATTACAAGACTCAAGAGAGACATAAAAGGTAAATGGAACAGAAAAAAAAAAACATGTTATTGATAAGGGAAAACCATTTACATCCCTACAAGGGAAGATGACTCTTGTAATTCTTGAGAACCATATTGTTATTACACCATTTTAAAGGGGCATACATAGAGAGAGTGAGTATAAATTGACTTTGATGTAATAATTAAAAAAATCTTATCAAGTGGGTTAAATGAATCTAAGTAAGTGGGATTAGTCTGATCTAACTAAGGGAATGTATTGGGAAAAAAGGAAAGGAGGAGGGAGACAAGAGTAAACTAAGTTACAAGGAAAGGCACAAAAAGCTATTACAGTAGAGGGAAAGAGGGAAATAATGAGCATTGTTTGAACCTTTCTCTCATCAGATTTGGCTCAAGGAAGGAATAACACAATCAATTAGGTAGAGAAATCTAACTTTCCTCATAGGCAGTAAAAGGGGAAAGGGGGGAAGGATACAAGGGAGGGAAGAAATAGTGAGGGAAAAGGGGAAGAAAAGAGAGGGGGTTAATAGAAGGGAGGTGGACTGAGGGAGGTGGTGGTCAAAAGCAAAATACTAGTGAGGAGGGAAAGAAAGAAAGGAGAAAGTAAAGCATAAGGGGGGGAAGAAGAGGATGGAGAGAAAGACACAGACAGTAATCATAACTGAATGTGAATGGAATGAACACTCCCATAAAACTAAAGCTGAGAGCAGAATGGAATAAAAATCATAATCCTACAATATATTGTTTAGGGGAAACGCATTTGAAACAGAGATATATACACAGGGTAAAGGTAAAAGGCTGGAGTAGAATATATTATGCTTCAGCTGAAGTAAAAAAAGCAGGAGTAGCAATCCTGTCCTCAGACAAAGCAAAAGCAAAAATAGATCTTATTAAAAGAGACAAGGAAGGACACTACATCCTGCTAAAAGGCACCATAGACAATGAAGTAATATCATTACTAAACATATATGCTGCAAATGGTATAGCTTCCAGATTCTTAGAGGAGAAGTTCAGGGAGTTATAGGAAGAAATAGATAGCAAAACTATACTAGTGGGGGACCTCAAACTCCCCTTCTCTGAATTAGATAAATTTAACCACAAAATAAACAAGAAAGAAGTTGAAGAGGTGAATTGAATATTAGAAAAGTTAGGTATGGTAGAATTCTGGAGAAAATTGAATGGGGAAACAAAAGGATATACTTTTTTCTCAGTGGTACATGGCACATACACAAAAATTGACCATGTACTAGGGCATAAAAACCTCACAATCCAATGCAGAAAGGCGGACATATTAAATGCACCCTTTTCAGATCATGATGCAAAAAAAAAATTATATGTAATAAAGGGCCATGGAAAGATAGACTAAAAAAAGATTGGAAATGAAATAATGTTATGCTAAAAAATGAATGGGTCAAACAACAAATCATACAAACAATCAATAACTTTATTCAAGAGAATGACAATAATGAGACAACATATCAAAACTTATGAGATGTAGCAAAAGCAGTTCTTAGGGGAAGTTTTATATATCTAAATGCTTACATGAATAAAATAGAAAAAAAGAAGATAAATGAATTGGGCATACAATTAAAAAATTTAGAAATAGAACAAATTAAAATCCTTAATCAAACATCAAGTTAGAAATGCTGAAAACCAAAGGGGAGATTAATAAAATTGAAATTAAGAAAACTATTGAAGTAATAAATAAAACTAAGAGCTGGTTTTATGAAAAAAACAATAAATATATAAACCTTTGGTAATTTAATTTTTAAAAAAAGAAAGAAGAAAACCATATTACCAGTATCAAAAATGAAAAGGGTGAATCCATCACCAAGGAAAAGGAAATTAAAACAACAATTAGGAACTATTTTACCCAACTCTATGCCAATAAATTTGACAATCTTAATGAGATGGATGAATATTTACAAAAGTATAAATTGCCCAGATTAACAGAATAGGAAATAAAATACTTTAAAAAAAAACCCAAATCAAAAAAGAAATTGACAAAGTCATTGCTGAACTCCCTAGGAAAAAAATCTTAGTGGTCAAATGGATTCACAAGTGAATTCTATCAAATATTTAAAGAACAATTAATTCTAATACTATATAGACTATTTGGGAAAATAGGTGAAGAAGTAGTCATATCAAATTCTTTTTATGATACAGTTATGGTGTTGATACTTAAACCAGGAAGAGTCAAAACAGAGAAAAAAATTATACATCAATTTCACTAATGAATATAGATGCACAAAATTTTAAATAAAATATTAGTAAATAGATTACAATAACTTATCACAAGAATACTACACTATGACCAGATAGGATTTATACTAGGAATGCAGGGCTGGTTCAATAATAGGAAAACTATCAGCATAATTGATCATATCAGCAACAAAACTAACAGATCATCTCAATAGATGCAGAAAAAGCTTTTGACAAAATACAACACCCATTCCTGTTAAAAACTCTAGAGAGCATAGGAATAAATGAAATTAATTCTTTAAAATTTAAAATTCTTTAAAATAATAAGTAGTGTCTACCTAAAACCTTTAGCAAGCATCATATATAATGCAGACATGCTAAAAGCCTTTCCAATAATATTGGGGGTGAAATAAGGATGTCCATTATCACCACTGTTGTTCAATACCATAGTGGAAAGATTACCTTTAGAAATAAGAGAAGAAAAAGAAATTGAAGGTATTAGAATAGCAAAGAAGAAACAAAGCTACCACTCTTTGCAGATGATATGATGATATATTTAGAGAATCCTAGAGAATCAAGTAAAAAACAACTTTAACAAAGTGGTAGGCTGTAAAATAAACCCACATAAATTATCAGCATTTCTGTATATTACCAACAAAGCTCAATACCAAGAGATAGAAAGAGAAATTCCATTGAAAATTACTGTAGACATTATAAAATATTTAGGAGTTTACCTACTGAAACAAACTCAGGAACTATATAAAAGCTATTACAAAACAGTTTTCACACAAACAGTCAGATCTAAATAATTGGAAAAAATATCAGTTGCTAATGGGTAGGCCAAGCTAATATAGTAAAAAATGACGATTCTAACCAGGCTAATTTACTTATTATGTGCCATATCAGTCAAACTACCAAAAATTATTTTATAGAGTTAGAAAAAATAATAATGAGATTCATTTGGAATAGCAAAAGGTCCAGAATATCAAGGGAACTAATGAAAAGAAATGCAGGGCAAGGTGTGCTAGCCATTCCAGATCATAAGTTGTATTATTAAGCAGTAATCATCAAAACTACTTGGTACTGGCTAAGAAATAGAGTGGTGGACAGTGGAATAGAGTAGCTATGCAAGACACAGTAGTCAACGACTATAGTAATCTACTATTTGATAAACCCAAAGACCCCAGCTTCTGGAATAATAACTCACTATTTGACAAAAACTGCTGGGAAAATTGGAAAAGAGTATGGCAGAACCTGGGCATAGACCAAAATCTCACACCATATACCAAAATAAAGTCAAAATGGGTTAATGATTTAGATATAAAGGCTGATACTATAAACTAACTGGGAGAACAAGGAATAGTTTACTTCTCAGATTTATGGAGAACAGAAGAACTCGTGACTAAAGAGGAGATAAAGAACATTACAAAATGCAAAATGGATAATTTTGATTATATTAAATTGAGAAGTTTTTGCACAAACAAATCCATTGCAACTAAGATTAGGAGGCAAGCAGAAAACTGGGAAAGAATTTTTAAACTAGTGTCTCTGATAAGGGCCTTTTTTCTAAAATTTATGGAGAATTAAGCCAAATTTATAAGAATACAAATCATTCCCCAATTGATAAATAGTCAAAAGATATGAACAAATGAAGATGAAGAAATGAAAGCTATCTATAATCATATGAAAAAATGCTCTAAATCACTATTGATGAGAGAAATGCAAATCAAAACAACTCTGAGGTACCACATCACTCCTATCAGACTGGCCAGCATGACAAAACAGGAAAATGATAAATTTTGGACAACATGTGGGAAAATTGGAACACTAATGCATTGTTGGTGGAGTTGTGAACTAACCCAACCATTCTGTAGAGCAATTTGGAACCATGCCCAAAGGGCTATAAAAATGTGCATACCCTTTGACCCAGCCATAGCACTTCTAGGGTTGTATCCCAAAGAGATCACACAAATGGGGAAAAGACCCACATGTACACAAATGTTTATAGCAGCTCTTTTTGTGGTAGCAAAGAATTGGAAATTGAAAGGATGCCCATCAATTGGGGAACAGCTGAACAAGTTGTGGTATATGAATGTAATGGAATACTATTGTGCTATAAGAAATGATGAGCAGGCAGACTTCAAAAAAACCTGGAAAGACTTATATGGTCTGATGCTGAGTGAAGTTAGTAGAACCAGGGGAATGTTGTACACAGTAACAGCCATGTTGTGTGATGACTAACATTGATAGTCCCATGACTCAGCAATGCAAGGATATAAGACATCTCCAAAAGTCTCATGATGGAAAATGCTATCCACATGCAAAGGAGGAACTATGGAGTTTGAATGTAGATCAAAGCATAATATTTGCTATCTTTTTCCTCTGTTTTGTTTTGTTTCTTCTTTCTGATGGTTCCTCCTATTGGTTCTAATTCTTCCTTACAACATAAATAATGTGAAAATATATTTAATAGGAATGTATATGTATAGCCTATATCAGATTGCACACCATCTTGGGGAGGGTGGAAGGAGAGAACGTGAGAACAATTAAAAACTCAAAAGCCTATGGAATTAATTGTTGATAAATCAAAATAAATTAATATATTTTTAAAAGAAAAGAATCAATAGTCACTGGATTAGTAAATGTGGAATTTTATCAAAAAATGACAATGATTATACTTTAATGGATAAAGAAATGACTATTTATGTAAGCAGGAGTCATTACTCAATCTAAGTGTACTAAAAATGGCAACTTCCTAGAGTAAATACCAAAATTATAAAGCTAAGCATAAGAATAACAAACATATATGGTATATAATTGAGGTAACCTCATCTGAACATATTCAGATAAGTATTAAAATAAAACATTTGTAAATGACAGAAGAAAGGACATAGATACAGACTATAATAATTTCATCAAGAAGTTTAATATAAATAGATTGTCAAAACCAGGACATCTAAACATCACTAAACATGCCTTTGGAAAATATTTTAATTGTCAAATGGAGAGAGAAGACAGACAAATGGGACATTGCTTTAGTATATGTTAATTTCAAAGCCTTACAAGGCAATTGCATAGTATACTATGAGCAGTATCATTTCATAAAGCAGAAATAAACATTAAAGGACAAGAACAAATTGGAATAAATTCATACAGAGTTTCTCTTATGGCAAAAACCAACTTCAAAGACATTCTAAAAGGACTCATAAATGAAGAAGGAAGGACAACATAAAATAAAAGAAGGAAAAAGTTTTGTAAAGATTATTTTAACAGCTCTTTTCCTTCCATATCAAGGCTGGTAGAACAACAAAACTTAGCTTCCAATATCACAGTCTTGGATGTGCTTATAAAGGTAGCAGAACTGGCACTAATGGTAAAACAATGGCTAAAGTAACTGGTATAAATCAAATGTACATCCACGGTGCAGGTAACAAAATTATGAGGATATTAAACAGTTGGTACCTATTGTATCTGAAGGATACTACAATAACAAAAACAGAAAACAATTTGGACAATATTAATACCAAAAAGAAGCTGTTAAAACAATGACATAGCTAATGACCTAGATACTACATATACTTTCTCACCAATGTAGCTTTTTTATCTTTTTCTTATTTAATTATTTAGTATTTTTATTTTCCCCCAATTGCATACAAAAACATTTTACTACTAGTTTTTAAAATTTTGAGTTCAAAATTCTCTTCCTTCCTTCCTCCTCATTGAGAAGGTAAACAATTTGATATAGGTTATATATGTGTAGTTATGCAAAACATTCCCATAGTAATCATATTTTTAAAAAAAAAACATACCCCCCCAAAAAAACCTCAAGAAAAATAAAGAACAAAAATTTTTAAATGCTTCAATCTGTATTCAGACACAATCAGTTCTTTCTGGATGCTTGCAATATTTTCTCCTGACTGGAAGTTCTGGAATCTGATTCCAATATTCCTCAGAATTTTCATTTGCAGATGTTTCGGGACATGATTGGTGAATTCTTTCAATTTCTATTTTTCCCTTTGGTTCCAGAGTATCAGGGCAGTTTTTCTTGATATCTAGGCTCTTATTTTGAGCATGGATTTCAGGTAGTCCACTAATTTTTTTAAATCATCTGTCCTGGGTCTATTTTCCAGATCAATTGATTTTCCAATGAGATATGTCACATTGTCTTCTATTTTATCATTCTTTTGTTTTTTTTTAATTGTTTATTGATTTCTCATAAATCATTAGTTTTCATTTACTCTATTCTATTTTTTTAAGGAATTATATTCTTCAGTGAGCTTTTGTACCTCTTTCTCCATTTTTGCCAATTCTGCTTTTTAAGGAGGTCTCTTCAGTGAATTTTTGCATATATTTTTCCATTTGGCCAATTCTCCTTTTCAAAACATTTTTCTCCTCATTGTTATTTTGCACCTCTTTTACCATTTGATGTAGTCCAGTTTTTAAGGTGTTATTTTTTTGAGTACTTTTTGCCTCCTTTACCAAGCTATTGACTCTTTTTTCATGATTTTCTTGCATCACTCTCATTTCTCTTCCCAATTTTTCCCCTACTTCCCGAATTTAATTTTTAAATTCCTTTATGAGCTTTTGTATGGCCTCAGACCAATTCATATTTTTCTTGGAGGCTTTGGATGTGGGAGTTTTGACTTTGTTGCCTTCTTCTGAGTGTCTATTTTGATCTTCCTTGTCAACATAGTAACATTCCATGGTCAGATTTTTTTTTTTATTTTGTTCGTTTATTTTTCCAGCCTATTTTTTTAAACTTTTAACTTTTTGCTAAAGGTGGAGCTTCCATGATGGAGGGTGCACTGTGCCAAGCTTCAGGGTTTTTGTGTAGCTGTTTTCAGAGATATTTTTAGGGACTTGTAAGCTTTCAGTTCTTCCAACATGGTATGATCTAAGGACAGGTGTGTTTACTACCCTCCTGGCTTGTGTTCTGGTCTATAAGAAACTATAAGCACTCTTTTGCATCCTGGAACTGTGACAATGGTCTCTACTTCACTATGGACAGCAAGCTCTGATGTGCCAGTGCTCTTCCTCACACTGGGACTGCCACCCAGGACTGTGACCCAGATCTGAGTAGGGTCAAAGTAAGAGTCCTGCCTCCGTTGCCCCTAAAGAGCCCCCTATAATCTCCTTCTGATTAGTTATTTGACCTCCTTACTATTTGTGAGCTGAGAGCTTCAGAAGCAGCAGCAGGAGCTGCTGCTGCTGCTGATTCAATGCCTTCCAATGCCTGCTTCTGGTTTGCTGGGACTGGGTCTGTATTTGTGTGGCCTACACTGGACTATGCTTCACTCCCACCCTGATGCAATAGACCTTTGCGTCTAACCTTCTAAGTTGTCTTTGGTTAGAAAATTATTTTGCTCCATCTTTTAATGGGCTCTGCTGCTCCAGAATTTGTTTTAGGGCATTATTTAAAGATGTTTGGAAGGGTTTGGGGGAGACCTCAGGCAGGTCCCTGACTTTTTTTCTGCCATCTTGGCTCCATACATTTTTTAGATAAGAATCATCTCCTCAAATGTGCTAGAGAATTTCCTATAGACTATTTATATTTTGTGAGGGCCAGGACTCATTTTATCCATCTGCTATTCATTCTCCTTGCTATATGCATTTACTAAGCACCTTCTCCAAAATAGGTACTTAGGCCAGGCATTGTAGATCAAAAGAAAAGCAATTTAATTATCACCTAGTATTTTAATGGAATTGTTATTTTAATGGCATGCTATGTGATTGTGATTCGTGGAACTCTGAGACCTCAAAAAAATCAAAATTTAAATTGATCTAAAGATGAATTGATAATGATGCCTGTATATACATATGTGTGTATACATACATATACATACATATACATATACATACATATATGTGTGTGTATGTGTGTGTGTGTGCAATGATAAGTCCACTTTTCCAGGAGGGTTTACATTTGAGAAATATCTCAAAAGACATCATCAAGAGAAGAATGTTACGATGTTATGAAGAAAGAATAGGATTTGGAGTACAAAAAAGCCTCATTTAAATCTTTATTTACTTCATGATTTTGGGCAAGTCTGTTTAGTACTCTGAACCTAAGCTTTCTCATCTGTAGCATGAAAGTTACAATGAGTCTTTTCTAAGGTGTCTTCTAGGTCTACATACTATGAACCAAACTTAGAGATGAACAGAAAAAAAGATGAAACAACCAGGTAGTCAGAACAAGTGTTAAGGGATAGATGGCCTAAGTGATGCACTGGTGTTCATTATTGAATACAAATGTTTATGGTAGAATTGGTTTGAGGACAAAGGAGAGATAAGATTAAAAATAATTCAATGCTTTTCTAGCCCAGAGGATTGTCAAGGTAGTGGTGTTGCTGAATGTGATAATGTTGTATCTTATTTGGTATTTTGAATAAATGTGAATATAAGATTCACACATCACCAAATACTTCCTTAGGCATTGTTAATTTCTGGTGACATTTTTTTTCTGGAAGATTAAAACTATGTCTTGAGGGAATCACTTTGCTATTCACATAGAACACAAAAATAATAGCTAGCATTTGTGTAGCATTTTAAGCTTTGCAAAGCTTTTTAGTAGTAGTTTGATCCTTATAACATGTGACACAGAAGTATTATTATTTTCTTCATTTTACATATGAGGAAACTGAGTCAAAGAAAGGTTAGGTAACTTTTCTAGCTGTACAGCTAGGAAATGATTGAGGCAGGTTTCAAACTGAGGTCTTCATAAGTCTAGAACTATCATGCTATCTACTGTACTAACTGCCAAAGTATTCATAAATCACTGGAAGGTTTCCCATTAAGAAAAGGATGAAATGCTGTTTTCCTGCTCTCCTTCCTTCCTTCTGAGCTATTTAAGAAACAACATTTCTCCCACCTAGTGTTCTTGTTTTATTTGATCTTCTCACATTTTGCTGTTTTATTTTGCCCTTTCGTGCCATGATGATGATGTTGAACACTGATGAGATTATTTTTTTTTTTACTTTAACTCCACTCATTCCTGCTAGAAAGGCACAACTAGTTAGCATTTTTATAGGTATTCTTGTCAGTGCCTTTGCACATGGAATTTGTCTTGGAATGAAGGCTTGGGACTATTAGGTAGCCCCACAATAAATGAAGGGTCACATAATTCAATCCTGGTTCATATCAAATGGAAAATAGGTAGGTGGAAAAGAATCTACTCTTCATCAAAAGTGATTGCTTGAGGCTGCTACATGTTTTGATTACTTCTAAATTAGTTTCTCTGCATAACAGTAGGTCCTATTCTCAAGACAATCACTACTAAGCAGAAATTTTTTTTTGCAACTTTGTTTTCAGAAATGTGTCCACCACGAACAGTAGGAGAACTCCTCTATTCTAGCCATAATAATGGCTTGCCCTGTTTCATGAAACTCTGCAGCTCTCTCTAAATTGAAATTATGAGCATGGTTGAAATTCTATCTTTAATGGGACTCTATTATTTTTCAGAAGCTAAATCAAATTGATGCATGAGGAAGGTTATAAAACTCTCACATTACAGCACAAAATGCATAAAGACTATTTCACTGAGTTGATAAGATTTGCAAGTATCTGTCATTTTTGTCTAATTTAAAATAAATTTACAACTGAACAGAAAACAGATATTTTCCCAAAGATATTAGCATTTGTGTTATTGTTTCAGTTCAAACATTTAGCTATCAATGACCATTTTAGTGACTGAAAGCTTTCCTGTATCTTAGAGGTCAGATAGGTTTATCTTAGCCGCCTAATGAGAAACAAAGGAGAAACAAACTTGCCAGCTTATATGAGGTGACAAAATTCAACACACTTCAAAAACAGATTCTTTCTATGCAGGCAATTTTGTACGTACTCCTTGGAAGGCTCCTCCTTCAAAAGCCATGTTTTACCTTGAGAGAAAGAAATGAAGAAACTTCCTACAAATTACCCAAAGCTAAAAAGGATAACAGTGTGTCTTTCAAACATTTCTATGTCAGTGTGAAAAAAAAAATACATGATTCCTTTCTTGTGGATCAGATTTGGGTGGGCCTAGAGTAGGAAGGAAAGTTATTACATAAGAATGTCATGCATGTGAAGAGAGCAACAACTATAATGGTTCCAAATGACCTTAGAAAAAGGAGATTGAAGGAACTAAAACCAAACTTAGTAATTCCCATATTTGGTCTATTGGATTGATTTAACTTCTTTCTAACCATCTGAGGACTGTAACAACAAAAACAACAACTACAATAACAACAGCAACAGCAACAATAATGATTGATAATGAATGAGAAAGAACAAGCAAATGCAGCAAAGTTACTTCAGAATTTTAGGAAGGTCAGTTTCCAGATTTGGCATTATAATTAACAAAGGCTTATTGAGGTAAATTGAATATAAGTATTAATAAAGCTTTAAGCTTATAGGAGTCAATTTAATTAACAGAGACTGCCCTGGTGGAGGTAGACTAGCAAAAGGGAAATTATCCTAGAACAAATTTAACAAGTGATTTTTAAATGATAATTTTTTTGCCTCTGCTCATCTAGTAGTCAAGTGTCTTTGTAATGGTACAAAGGCTGCATAAAAGTAAGATTAGATATAAAACTGGATAAATGAAAGCTGAGAGGTGATTTTTGCATCATAGATAAAGCAGTAAACATAGAGTCAAGAAATGAATTGGTTTCTGACACATACTAGCTATCAGTCCATGAGCAAGATGCTAACCTCTCAGTACCTCCACACAACTCTCTAAGATTATGTTCTAGAGAAGTTTATGCTCCACACTGGTAAAGAGACTCTTTAGATAGAGTTCATTGCATTGATGAAATCATGGGATCTGGACCACATTTTTCCTCCCAATTAAAACAAACAAACAAAAAAAGATTTTACAGGAGAAAAAAAGTTAAATTGTATTGATTAAAGGTAACTATTTTATAGCAATTTACAAATAAAGGATATGATTTTCCACTAACCTGTTTTCCTCAAAGAACTAAATTTAATAAAGCAAGACAGAATTAAACGTGTGAGAACATGCACACAAATATGCTCATATAAGCATAATGAATTTATTTTGAGATTTTTTTCAAGAGAAATTAATCTTGCTTTTGTTTGTTTGGTGGTTCATTGTTATTAATTACTCATTCAAATATCTCTCAAAAAGGAATTTGTAGGGTAAACATAAACAACAAAGTTTTTAATTAGGACTTTACTTGTTAAAAGAAAACAAAGTAAATGAATTATGTGAGTTTTAAATAAGTTTATTTTAGTCAAGACATCCCAAAAGATGTTTAGATTGCTTTGATTGTTAAATGGCATTGGTTTTGTAGCCAATGATGTCATAAAACCAAGACTGCTTAATTGGGAAAAGATCACCTAATATAAAGCTCTTATTTCCAGGTGAAGAAACTGAGGCCCAGAGAACTTAATTCATAGCAATTATTATTATTCCTATAGTTACTGCTATTGTTGTTGTTGATTTAAGAAATAGAATGATGCATTTGATAAGATTCTGAGTCAAAAGGCTTTAGTTTAAGTGGAATTTTCCACATGCCATTGGTGTGACATTTAGCATATCACATAACATCTCTGAGCTATAGCTACTCATTTGAATATGAAATATTACTTCCTAATCCAAAAAATTGTAAGGATTTCAATTGTTAAAGATACTGAGTCATGGGATAAGGGGTTGAGTTACCATCTCTAATCAAAATCACATAGTACAGAAATGGCAAATCAGGCACTAGAACTAACACAGTTCTTTTTTGCAGTCTCAGACTTTTCAGAGTTCATGATCATATAACATCACAATGGAATGTAAGCTATAGAGAGAAGTTCTGTTTTATTTTTCTTTCTTTCTACTCTTAAGTAGAAACCAACTAATCAAAATTCACTATGATGATTATAAAAATAATGATAATTATTATATTTTAATCTTAATGAGAAAGATGCCAATGATGAGAATTCAAAGTCAAATCATGGATTTTTTTTTGAAAAAGCAACTTTGAGTGCATATCTTGATTCAGCATAAACACATATAATACATTCTCTTATATCCCTTACATCTACTGAATAATATTGCTATGTTCAAAATGATGAGCCTAAGATACACTATGATCTCTGACATGCGTAACTATCTAAAACATCCCTATTCCACAAGTATTATTGCTAATCAAGTTGTTCTATATTAAGGAAACTCTTTCAGGTCCTTACCCTTTGATGTATTGGGTAGGGCTCTGAACTTGGAGTAAGAAAAACCTGGATTGAAATCCCACTTCAGATGCTTGCTAGCCATGTGACACCTGAGCAAGACATGGAACTTATTCAGACTACATTTTTCTCACTTGTGAAATGAGTCCATTGGAATTAATATCTCCTAAAGTCCATTTTTTTTTGTTCTAAATCTATAATCTTATAAACAACAATTATTTTAAAAATCTTTGGCATAATACCTCCTTGATAATTTGCATACCTAGAACCTAGCTACATAATCCAGTAAAGAGAATGTTGAACCTGGAGCCAAGAATATTTGAGTCTAAATCTGCCTCAGATACTTAATAGCTATGTGATCTTGGGCAAGTCACTTAATCTTTATTTAACAACACTAAAATGCTGTATACATGATAGCTGTTGTTGTTATGATTGTTGTTATTAACCCCATTTTCATAGAGAGTCACAACAATGCAAAATATGTTTTTATAACACTGGCTTAAGTGATTTTCTAGAGATGATGAGGTCTTCCAGCTGTTCTTGTTTGTGGATGACATTGTAGTATTTGTGAGGCACTGCAAATGGATGAGCTGGATTCAGAACTGCATTAGAAAAAGAGTGTGGGATAGATTATGTCTGTGAACCTATGAAAGGCCTTCAAGGTGTCTCTCCTGGTCCTTGTAACATATCCACATTAAAAAATGTAACAGCAATATTCTTATGAATACCAATTATAGAATGCCACAATCTTAAAAAATCAAAATTTTAACACAAAACAATGAAAAGTTACATGTTAGACATAAATAGACAGCAGCATATAATGAAATTGTATTAGTGGTATATAAATAATATGCAAAAATATAAGATCAGAGAAAGGAAATACAAAGGGGCAGAGGCAAAGTGGCAGATTAGAGGCAAGCCGTCTGAACTCTCTCAACATTCCCCTCTAAACAACATTAAAATAGTGCCTCAAATCAAATTTTGGAGTGGCAGATTGAACAAAAGGTCAGGGTGAGGTATTTTTCTTCTAAGAAAACTTAGGAGGTCATCAGGAGAAGTTTATGACACTGGGATGAAGCCTTGTCTGGAGCCCACATGTGGTAGTAGCAATAGTGACTCTAACAGCAACAGCTTCAAAAGCTCTCATCCCAGAGACAGTATAGGGGTGAGCAATTGGTCAGAAAGGATTACAGAGGACCCTTCGAAGGCATAGGTGCATCCAGCACTGATGGGCAACTCTATTGTTCATATGAAGTTCTGGGTAACAGTTCCCAGATGGAGAGGAGAACTAAAGGTTGGTCACAAGGGAGTAGGGGCCCTAGTCACAATTCTGAGGCAAGGAGAGCACTAGTTCTTGTGTATTCAGGGGAACAGAGGCCCTTCCTAAGTAAAGACCAGAGTGCAGACCAGGAGAATAATGAACATAACTCTCTCAGGATCACACTACCTTCCAAACACAAAAACTTGCAGATTCATATTACTAGCTCCAAAAACAGCAGAATGAAAAAAGCTTGGTATAGTGCCTCCCCACCTCCAGGTGAGCAGAGCCCAAACTTAACATGAAGTTCAAAGTCAAGAAATAGACAGGAAAAATGAACAAACAACAAGAACACAAAATAATTTAACTGTAAGAATCTACTACAGTGGCAGGAAACACCAAGACATATACTTAGGAAAAAAAAAACAACTATGTGAAAACAGATACAAAAAAAGGCCTAAAATAAAAATCCCAATTGGATCAAAGCCCAAAAAAAAATTCTGGATGTAGTAAAGAAAGAGATGAGAGTGGCAGAGGAAAATTTGGGGAAAAAATGAAGGTGATTCAAAAGAATTATGAAAAAAAACATAATTAACAGCTTGGTAAAAGAGTCATAAGAAAACATTGAAGAAAACACCTTCAAAAACAGAATTGGCTTAATGATAAAAGGGGCCCAAAATTTTACTTAGGAAAAGAACTCCTTAAAAAGTAGAATTGGACAAATGGAAAAAGACGTACAAAATCTCAGTGAAGAAAATATTTCCTTAAAAATTGGAAGTGGGCAAGCAAAAGCTAATGACTCCATGAGATATCAAAAAAAGCTCAAAAGACTGAAAAAATTAGAAAAAAATGAAATATTTAATCAGAAAAACCACTGACCTGGCAAATAGATCAAAAAAAGAGATAATTTAAGAATTATTGGACTACATGAAAGTCATGATCAAAGGAAGAGCCTAGACATCATATATCAAGAAATTATCAAAGAAAACTGCTCCAATATTTTGGATCCATAGAATAAAATAGAAATTGAAATTATCCACTTATCACCTCCTGAAAGAGATTCCAAAGTGAAAATTCCAGAGCATCCAGGTGAAAAAGAAAAAAATACTTCAAGTAGCTAGAAAGAAAAAAATTCATATATCATGGAACCCCAAATCAAAATTAATCAAGACTTATGGGCTTCTATATTAAAGAAGAGGAGGCCTGAGAATATATTCCTGAAGGTGAAAGATCTAGTATTACAACCAAGAATAACCTATTCAGCAAAATTGAGTATTATCCATCAGCGAAAAATGAATATGTAATGAAATAGAAAACTTTCAAGCATTCCTGACTAGAAAATTTGATACTCAAACACAAGACTCAAAAAAGAAAACATAAAAAGCCAAACAAGAAAGAGTAATCATAAGAGTCTCAAAAATTTAAACTGTTCCCATTCCTACATGGGAAGATTATAATTCCTAAGAACTTTATTATTATTAAGACAGTTAAAAGGAATTTACATAGACAGAAGGTATGGATGTGAGTTGATTGTGTTGGAATAATCTCCCCTCCTCAAAAAAAAGAAGTGGTGAGAAAGAGGGCTGCATTTAGAGAAAGGGGAGGGGAGATGAGATGTATAATGGGGGAATTTTTCTCACATAAAAGAGACATTCAAGGAAGAGCTTTTACAGTGGAGGGGCAAGATGGGATAGTGGTGGACAATGCTTGAATATAAATCTTCCCAGAATTGGTTCAACTAGGAAAGAATACATATAACACACTCAGTTGCATATATACATGTAACTTACCAATAGGGACATAGGAAGGGAAGGAGATTTTATAGAGGAGGGAATGATAAAAGGGAGGAAAGATTAACAGAGGCAGTGGTTAGAAGCAAAATGGACTTTTAAGGAGTGACGATATAAAAAGAGAGAAGAAGAAACAAGAGAAAATGGGATGGAAGGGGAAAAACAATAACCATAACTGTGATTGTGATGGGATAAGCTTATTTACATAATGGAAGCAGATAGCAAAATGTATTAGAAACCAGAATTCAACAACATGTTGTTTGCAAAAGACACACTTGTGACTGAAAGGCACATGCAGAGTTAAAATAAAGGGCTAGAACACAATCTGATTCAGCTAAAGGCAAGGATAGCAAACATGATCTCAGACAAAGCAAAAGCAAAAATAGATCTATTCAAAAGATGATAATCAGGGGAACTGCATTTTGCTGAAAGGTAACATAAACAATGAAGTAATTTTTTTTAAAACAATTGCAACAAATTTATTGATTAAAGGCCTCATTTCTCAAATATATACTGAGTATAGAATTGAGTCAAATTAGTAAAAATAAGAGCCATTCCCTAATAGATAAGAGGTCAAAGAATATAAATAGGCAGCTTTTGGAAGGAGAAATCAAAGCTATTTATAGTCATATGATAATGCTCTTAATATTGATTAAATTAAAACACCTCTGAAGTACCACCTCACACCTATCATAAATGACAAATGTTGATGGAGATGAAGGGAAAATAGGTACACTAATGAACTGTTGGGGGAGTTGTGAACTGTTCCAACCATTCTTGTGAAAAATTTGGAATTAGACGTACGGGGCTATAAAACTGTGTATACCTTTTGACCTAGCAATACCATGACTAGCTCTGTGTTCCAAAGAGATCAAAGAAAAAGGAAAGGATCTATCTGTCCAAAATATTCATAGCAGCTTTTTTGGTGGTAGCAAAGAACTGGAAATGCTCATCAATGGGGAAATGGCTAAACATGTTGTGGTATATGATTGTGATGTAATACTATTGTGCTATAAAAATGGTGAGGGAGGGTTTTTTAAAAAAAAAAAAGCATGGCAAGACCTATATGAACTGATAGAAGGTGAAGTGAGAAGGATCAAGAGACCATTATACACAACATCAATAATGTTGTAATAATGATTAACTGTGAAAGACTTGGCTACTCTGATCAATACAATGATCCAAGACAATTCCGAGGCACTTATGATGAAAAAATGCTCTCTGCCTCTAGAGAGAGAACTGAGAAACTCTGAGTGCAAATTTAAACATAACTTTCTCACTTTATTTTTCTTGTTTTTTTTCCAAATATGCCTTATATGGAAAACTGTTTTGCATGATTTCACATGTATAATTGATACCATAATGCTTGCCTTCTCAGTAAATGTGGGAGAGGTGACCAGGAGGGAATTTAAAACCCAACATTTAAAAAGAAAAGAATGTTTTAAATAAATAAAAAAAGATTAAAAAAGAAAAGAAAAGTGTATAAGCCATATAAAAAGACTAAAGACTGAATGAGTGATGAATAGATCCTGCTAAAAATGTACAGGAATGCCAACAAGAACATTGGGCAGAACATCAGCTAAGTATTTATAATAGGAAACTTTAGAGAAGAATTATGCAAGATGAAAAGACAGATGAATTTTGATAAGAAAGAGTCCCATATGGTTCAGATCATGGATTCAGAGTAGTATGACATTGACTTTCTGTTGATGTAGTCTCTAAATGATAATTTCCTAGGCACCAGAAATTGTATCTATGTATCAAAGACACAAATATTTTTTTAAAAAAAATAATTTTTATTTTATTTTTTCTCAATTATATACAAACCAAAAATTTTAATATTCATTATTCTTTTCTTCCTTCCCTCCCTCCCATCTTTCCTCTTTGAGGAGGCAAGAAATTTGATATGGATTATATATCTGCAGTCCTACAAAACAGTTCCATGTTAGCCATGTAAGATACAAATATTTTCATTTATCTATGCTATTTACATGTTAGGGTGCAAAGTATAGTGTGATAGCCATTATGGGTCTTGGGATTTGTGGTGAGGAGGGATTCTAGTTTTTGTTGGTGTTTAAGTCAAAATCAATCATATACATATTTCCCTTTTTGTCTTCTCTCTTTTCCAATGTCAAAAGTATATTTCCAGCATACTGACTTTAGCATCCTTCTTTGAAAAATTCCTTGGAGTACTTATATTGGCCAATGGAAGTCTTAAAAGATTTCTCAAATGATTCTAGAACCCTTCAGTACTCCAGGTGGAGTGCAGTGTGTGTTTTGATAATTATATTTCGATGAACATATGCCAAGCCTCCATCAAGTTCATTCTCTACAACATAAAAAGGAATTATAAATCAAATAACTAAACTTTAAATTTTGATGGCATAATGAAAACAGGGGGTCAGGTCCATAAAAAAAATGTAATTTCATGGAGATTCCCACACATCTAGAAGAAAAGGGAATTATTTCTCAGATATTCTTTAAGTACCTGTTGGAACACTTCTTACATCTCCATCTCCCCAGAAATAACCATGACTCATTTCTAATCTTCCCTACCTATGTAGCTGCTCTTCCTTTCTGACCCTCAATCAGACATTTGTTGTTTCTGGACTAAACTGCCTTTATATGCTGCAGGACTTTTCTTCAAACAAGTTACTGCTTTCTCCTAATGATATATTATGTGAACTTTTTCTTCCTCAAAGGAAATGCTATAACTTTTGTGAGACTGACATTCTCAGGACTGATAACATATTTTGTGCTGTGTCAGTAGTATGACCCAAATCCACTCTTAGCTGCAAAAATATACAAAAGAACTTTCTGATCAGGATATTTTTTTTCCATCCATGCTCAGTCCCTATTTCTGGATAGGAAATCTACTAGGTTTCCCTGATATTTAAGTTCAGACAAATCAATTCCTTTCAAGTCTCATTAAACTCTCAGTAGTTAGCACTAGAGAAATACAAATTTTCTTAAATTTTCAATGTTGTAAATATCCTTAGCAACACTGAAAAAGATTCAGTGGAACTCATGAATTGTTGCCTGAATTTCTGCAGCTATGTTCAAGGTGCCTGTCCCCTTACACATAAACATAAAAGTTTACTTCCAAGTCAGTATTTTAGATTTGGGAAATTGTTTTCCTATAGATAAAATGTTTTGATTCTGTCTCTGTCACTTTATTTCTCTTTCTCTTAGCTTATCTTTTTATCTTTCTGTACTTCTTCCTTCTCTCTATGTCTCCTTCCCTCTCTATTTTTCTCTACTTCCATCTTCTCTAGCTCTGCCTGTTACTTCCTCTCTCTCTGACTCTTACCCTCTTTATTTCTCTGCCTCTGTCTCTGTATATCTCTTTCTTTGCTCTCTATCTCTGTCTCTTCCTGTCTCTGTCTCTCTCTGTCTCTCTTTTTATCCAACAAACCTAGGCCAAAATAATGTAGTTCACATCATTGGGTGACAGAGGCAGGTCCGAATGGGACCTCAGAGTCCCTCTGATACAACCTTAGTATTTTGTAGTTGAATCAATTAATCAGTAGATATTTATTAAGTACTTAATATGTGCTAGGCACTGTACTAAGTTGCTAGAGGAAACAGTAACCCAGGGAGGGTGTGTCATGTCCAAAATCAAACAGGTACTAAGTATCACAGTTAGGATTTAAAACCAAGTGATTTGACTTTTCACTGTAGCATGTTGCCTCCATGAAAATATAAATGAAATACTCTATCTTTTCAGTGAAACAGTAAGATACAAAAAATTTCTATGCTAACAAAAAATAAAACAGTAAATGTGATAGGCATATATGTATATATAATTATTTCTTATTCAATTTCATTTATCTTAAATATTGGTGCTTAAGGGAGAGATCATTGTGATGGCTGCTCCATTAGCCATAAAAAATGTAAGGGAGATTTGCTAGTATGCTTACTAGGGAGCTACCAGATCTGGAGTGCTGTCCATCGGAATGGAATATAATCCTCGATATTCAGAGAGAAGCATATCAAACAGTTGTTCCTGGTGGGCCAGGAGAAAAGGCTCAGAGGACTGGAGTCCACTGTGAGTCTTGTTTTGTTAGATTGTTGGGAGGAGGTAGAGGATAGGATAAGAATCTCAGAAATATATCTACCGGAGACTGCTTACAGAGAAAAGAAGGGAGTATTGGGGAAGGATAGTGGAGAGAGGAGGAGAAAGGAAAAAGGAGCAGGCTTACAAACCATTCCCTATATCTGGTTCTGGAAATCATCAATCTTGGAAAACTTAAGGCAACCACATTTCAATATTATCACTCCCTGATTCCTAACCAACTAGTTTGAAACTTTTAGTGTATGCTATTAAATATTTATTTCCTAATCTTCAGCATACCCACTTGAAACTGATACATGGGAAGTTGAGTCCTGTGAATTAAACATTTTATTGGTTTCAAAACCTTAAAATATTCCTTAAAAAACCTTGAAATAAAAAGATAGAGAGAAGAGCAGCTACAAATATCCAAAGTCAAAAATAATAGAATTTTAAGCATGGTAAAATCCAGTGGGTAAGGGCAGAGCCAAGATGGCATAGTGAAAGCAGTAATTTGCTTGAGCTCTCCCCCAAACCCCTCCAAATACCTATAAAAAATGATTCTAAACAAATTCTAAAGCAGCAGAACCCACAAGAAGACAGAGTGAAACAATTTCCAGCAAAAGACAACCTGGATGGTTCATTGGAAAGGTATATTGTGCCGGGCGAGGAGAGGAGCGCAGTTTGACATGAGCATGCAGGCTGCAGCGACCCTGGAGCAGGCCTCAGAGGACTGAATCATGGGCAGCTGTGGCAGTTTCGAGACTTCCCAACCCATGAACGCCAAAGACAACTTAGAAGGTCAGTGGGAAAAGTCTGTGACTGCAGTGAAAGAGAAGCTAGGTCTCAGTCGCAAGTCCTGAGAGTGGCCCGGGTCAGCAGCTGCTCCCTGAGCTTCTGGCCCACAGACCGAGGGGGAATTGAGCTGATGATAAGAGGGGGATTGCAGGGATATTTTTGCCACTGCTGAGGCAGGAATCTCTTGCTTTCCCATGCTTTGATCTGGGTCACAGTTCAGAGGGGTGGTCCTGGGCAAGGAGGAGTGCTGGCATGGTGGAGTTTGTTGAGACAGTGTAGAGGAAACACCTTGCCCCTTATCATACCACCTTGGAAGAACTGAAAATTTACAGGTCCCTAGAAGTACCTCTGAAAACATCTGTGCAAACCCCCGAAGTTTGGGACAGTACATTCTCCACATTGGAAGCAGACTCTTACCTTAACAAAGAGTTTAAAACTCAAGTAATTGGCCAAGATCATGAGTAAACAGCACAAAAAGACTATGTTATCTTACTTTGGTGAGAAAGAAGATCAAAACATACAACCAGAAGAAGACAACAAAGTCAAAGCTCCTACATCCAAAGCCTCCAAGAAAAATATGAATCAGTCCCAGGCCTTGGAAGAGCTCAAAAGGAATTTTGAGAAGCAAGTAAGAGAAGTAGAGGAAAAACTGGGAAGAGAAAAGAGAGTGATGCAAGAAAATCATGAAAAGCAAGTTAACAGCTTGCTAAAGGAGACTGAAAAAATACTCAAGAAAATAACACCTTAAAAAATAGCCTAACCCAAATGGCAAAAGAGGTCCAAAAAAGTCAATGAGTAGAAGAATACCCTAGAAAGCAAAATTGGAAAAATGGAAAAGGAAGTCCAAAAGATTACTGAAGAAAATACTTCCTTAAAAATTAGAATAGAGCAATTAGAAGATAGTGACTTTATGAGAAATCAAGACATTGTAAAACAAATCCAAAAGAATGAAAAATTAGAAAATAATGTGAAATATCTCATTGGAGAAACAACTGACCTGGAAAATAGATCTAGGAGAGAGAACATAAAAATTATTGGACTATCTGAAAGCCATGATCAAAAAAAGAGCCTAGACATCATGTTTAAAGAAACTGTCAAGGAAAACTGCCCTGATATTTTAGAACCAGAGGGCAAAATAAAAATTGAAGGAATCCACCAATCTCCTCCTGAAAGAGATCCCCAAAGGAAAACTCCTAGGAATATTGTAGCCAAATTCCAGAATTCCCAGGTCAAGGAGAAAATATTACAAGCAGCCAGAAAGAAACAATTCAAGTATTATGGAAAGACAATCAGGATAACACAAGATTTAGCAGCTTCTACATTAAGGGACCACAGGGCATAGAATATAATATTCTAGAGAACAAAGGAGATAGGATTACAACCAAGAATCACCTATCCAGGAAAACTAAGTATAATCTTTCAGGGGAAAAATGGTCATTCAGTGAAATAGAGGACTTTCAAGCATGATTGATGAAAAGACCAGAGCTGAATAGCAAATTTGACTTTCAAATACAAGACTCAAGTGGAACATGATGAGGTAAACAGGAAAGAGAAATCATAAGAGAC
This sequence comes from Vombatus ursinus, assembly GCF_900497805.2. Classification (NCBI taxonomy): domain Eukaryota; kingdom Metazoa; phylum Chordata; class Mammalia; order Diprotodontia; family Vombatidae; genus Vombatus; species Vombatus ursinus. The sequence goes on along the minus strand of NW_020940360.1, from coordinate 18,365,185 downwards.
ATATTAAGGTTGAACTGTTTACATTCCTGCATGGAAAGATGATATTTGTAACTCATGAGACCTTTGTCAGTATTAGGGTAGTTGGGGGGGGGGGGAATTATATGTATGTATGTATGTGTGTGTGTATATATATATATGTATATGTATATATATATGTATGTATGTATGTATACAGAGAGAGAGAGAGAGAAATAGATAGAAGGCAGAGGGTGAGTTGAAGATGAAGGGGTTATATCTGGAGAATAAAATTAAGGGGTGAGAGGATTATACTAGGGGAAGGAAAAAGGGAGAGGTAGAACGGGGTAAATTATCTCACAAAGAAAACAGAAAAGAAAAGGCTCTTAAAGCGGAGGTGAAACAGGGGAAGATGAGAGGGAATGAGTGAATCTTATTCTCATAGGATTTGACTTAAGGAGGGAATAACATACACACTTACTTCGGGGTGGAAATCTGTCTTGCCCTACAGCAAAATGAGGGCAAGAGAGTAGGGGGATGATAGAGAAGAAGGCAGATTGGGAAAGGGGGTAATCAGAAGCAAATACTTCTGAGGAGGGACAGGGTCAAAAGAAAGAATAGAATAAATGGGGGGGCAGGATAGGATTAAGGGAAATAGAGTTAGTTTTTCACAGCATGTCTACTATGGAAGTGTTTTGTATAACTGTACATGACAATCTATATTGAGTTGCTTGCCTTTTCAATGAGGGTGGGTGGAGAGAGAGGACGGGAGAAAATTTGGAACCCAAAGTTTTAAAATCACATGTTTAAAAAAATGTTTTCATATTCAACTGGGAAATAAGAAATACAGGAAATGGGATACAGAAATCTATCCTGCCCTACAGGAAAATGGAAGGGGAAGGTATAAAGGAAGGGGGGTAGAGATAGAAGGGAAGACAGACTAGGGGAAGGGCTATTCAGAGTGCATGCCATCTTGGTGTGGGGGGAGGGGCAAAATGGGTGAAAATTTGGTACTCTAAATCTTGTGGAAGTAAATGTTGAAAATGAAAAATAAATACATTTATTAATAAAAAAATCCAGTGGGTAGTGAGTGAATTTTCCTTTGCTAAAGGCTTTCTAAGCTCATGGCTATAGGAAGAACATAATTAAAAATTGTCTAGAAAATATACATATCATTTGTACAATGTAATATTTTCTGCTCTCAAGGTGGGTCTCAAAATGATTGTCTCCAGGCTTAACAATATTCACCTGGCTTTCATGTATTCAATTTTTCACCCTAGCATAATGCAAAAGCTAATGGACAAAAAAGTCAAAGCATATCAAAAGTGAACCTGGATTATCATGTCAAGCAGATTTGAACTTACTGATAAAATATCTACATCTGTTTGAATTAATCATGTTAGGTAGATTTGCTTTTCAAAAGCTGCTTTCATACCCACTGACTCTGTATTTATGATGACCCCGTACATATGTACAGCACACATTATCACTTGAGATAACAAAAAAAAATAGTAGTAGATGAAAGGGCACCACCTTACAGGAGATTATAACTGGAGACAATTCATGCAAAAATATTTAAATATTCTGTAGGTGAGGAACAAAATATGTTCTGAAACATCCTACCTATTGAAATTATACAAAAGTGGACTGGCTACCTCTGGAGGTCTTATGTGTCACTAAAATTCTACAACCAAAAAAAATAAAATAAAATAAATTCTACAACCAAATGCTGGAAAACAACTACTAAATGGTAGTGAGAATTTTTGAGGTTTGGGTTAGACTGATGATGATGATGATGATAGCTAACATTTATATAACCCTGGGAGGCAGATGCTATTATTGTCCTATTTTATAGCTGAAAAAAAACTGAGGCAAACAAGGGTTAAATGACTTGTCCTGGATCACACAGCTAGTAAGTGTCTGATACCAAATTTGAACTCCTATCTTCCTGACTCCAGGCCCAGTACTCTGTTCATTGTGTCACCTAATTGTCCTGATGGCCAGTGAGATCCCTTCTTATGATAAAATCCTATTATTCTGTGATTTCATGGATTTCATATTTCTTCCTATGACTTTAACCTTAAAAAGAGGAGAAACATGCATATTAATTGGAACAGTATTTCAGCAAGTCAAAAACTTAATTCATCTTTGCCCGTAAACTCTCTTCCCTTCCAAGTTTACCTGGTATTGTTGAGGGTACCATTATTTTGCCAGTCATTTAAGCTTTAAACCTAGGAACTGTGCTTGACTCCTCACTCTCACATCCCGTAGTAAATCTGTTATGAAGACTTGTCCATTTTACCTGCACACTACCTCTTGTATGTTTTTCTCTTCTCTAACACTTTCACCACTCTATGAAAGTCCTCATTACCTTACACCTGGAATATTCTAAATAGACAACTCTTTGACACACCAGAGCACAGGATAGGAAATTCATAAATACACCCCTAATTGGATCATATCACTTTGGAAGAAGGGAAAACTTACAAACTTCCAGAACTAGCTCTGAAAACAACTGCACACACACACACACACACGCACACACACACACAATGAATCTTGGAACCTGAAAATACACTCTGATGGGACAGCCCAACTTTAATATAAAGTTCAAAGTCAATAAATAGGTTGGAAAATGAACAAACAACAACAATAAAAAAAAAGAAGCTGGCCAATGAAAGTTACTATGGTAACAGGGAAGATCAAAACCACAAACTCGGAAGAGGACAACAAAAGAAAAATAATTGCTACAACCAAAGGCTCCAAAAATAAGTAATTTGGTTGCATACCCCAAAATAATTCCTGGAAGAGATCAAAAAGGCTGTTCAAAATCAAATAATAGAGGTAGAGGGAAAAAATGGAAAAAGAAATGAGTGATGTAAAAAAAAATGAAAAAATAGTCAACAACTTGGTAAAGGAAGCAAATTGAATAAAATAACACCTTAAAAAATAGAATAGGCCAAATGGTTAAAGAGGCACAAAAATCCTATGAAAAGAACTACTTAAAAATTAGAATTGGCCACATGGGAAAGGAGGTACAAAAGCTCAATGGAGAAAATAATTTCTTAAAAATTAGAATTGGTCAAGTGAAAGCTAGTGACTCCCTGAGGCACAAAGAAGCATTAAAATAAAATCAAATGAAATATCTCATTGGAGAACAATTGACCTAGAAAATAGATTGGGGAGAGATAATTTAAGACTTAATGGATTATCTGAAAGCCATGATCAAAAAAGAGCCTAGAAATTACCTAACAAGAAATTATCAAGGAAATCTGCCCTGATATTCTAGAACCAGAGCTAGAACCATAGAAATGGGAAAAAAAATCCATTGATCACCTCCTGAAAGAGATCCCAAAATGGAAACTCCCAGAAACATTATATCCAAATTCCAGAGCTTCCAGGTCAAGGAGAATATATTTCAAGCAGTCAGAAAGAAACAATTCAAACATCATGTAGCAACTCTGAGAGTAACTCAAGATTTAGCAGCTTCTACACTGAAGAGTGGGGGAGGCAATTAGAAAATGATATTCTGGTGAGAAAAGAAACTAGGATTACAACCAAGAACAACCAACTGAACAAAATTATTATAAATCATTAGGGGAAAAAACCAATAATCAATGAAATAGAGGAATTTTAAGCATTCCTGGTGGAAAGACCAGAGATGAATAGAAAATTTGACTTTCAAAAACAAGTCAAGAAAAGCATACAAAGGTAAACAGGAAAGAAATATTGTAAGGGGTTCAATAAGTTTAAACTGTTTATATTCCTACATTGGAAGATTATACCTGTAACTTCTGAGAACTTTATCATTATTAGGGTAATCAGAAAGAGAATATGAAGACAGAGGCCATGGGTGAAAGTTAAATATAAGGGGATGGTATCTTAAAAAATAAAATTAAGGTGTGAGAAAGAGGGATGAACTAAAAGACAAGGGAATGGAGAGGTATGTTAGGGTAAGTTATCTTACATCAAAGAGGTGTGAAAGAATTCTTACAATGGAGGAAAAGATGGGGGTGGTGATTGAACCTAACCCTCATTGGAATTGACTCAAAGAAGAAATAAAATACACACTCAGTTATGTATAGCAATCTATCTTACCCTACAGGAAAGCAGAAGGGGAAAGAAATAAGAGAAGGGTAGGTGGATGAAAGAAGTGAGGGTAGATAAGGGAAGGTGGTAGTCAGAAGCAAAACACTTTTGAGGATGGATAAGGTAAAAATAAGACAGAGAAGGATATTAGGGAAATAAACAGCGATAATAACTGAAAAAAATTTACAAAAATTTTCTCTGATAAAAGCCTCATCTCTTAAATATATAGAGAATTGGTTCAAATTTATAAGAATATGTCATTCTTGAATTGATAAATGTTCAAAAGATATAAACAGGCAGTTTTCAAAAAAAATCAAAGCTATTTATAGTAATATGAAAATATGTTCTAAATCACTATTGATTACATAAATGCAAATTAAAATAGCTCTGAGGTTGTTTTCCCTTCCACCTATCACATTGGCTAATATGACAGAAAAGGAAAATGATATATGTTAGAGGGGATGTGGGAAAATTGACACACTAATGCACTGTTGGTGGAGCTGTGAACTGATCCTACCATTCTAAGGAGCTATGAACTACGCCCAAAGGACTATAAAACCATATATCCTCTTAGACTCAGAAATACCACTGCTAGGTCTATATCCCAAGGAGATAAAAAAGGAAAAAGATCTCCTTGTACAAAAATGTTTGTAGCAGCTTTTTTTTTTTGTTGTGGCAAAGAATTGAAAATTGATGTTGCTTATCAATTGGGGAATGGCTACACAATTGTTTTGTATATGTTTGTAATGGAAGACTATTGTACTATAAGAAATGACAAGCAGGATACTCTCAGAAAATCCTCAAAAGATTTAAGCCAACTACAGCAAAGTGAAATGAGCAGAAGCAGAACATTATATACAGTAAAAGCTATATTGTAAAATGATCATCAGTGAATGACTTAACTATTCTCAGCAATATGATGATCCAAGACAATTGCAAAGGATTCATCATGAACAATGTTTTCCTCCTCTAGAGAAAGAAATGATGGAGTCCGAATGTGGTTGCAACATGCATTCTTAAACTTTATTTTTCTTGTTTGGGATTTTTGGATCTATTTTCTTTCACAGCGTGACTAATATGGAAACATGTTTTTCATGACTACACATGTCTAACCTATATCAAATTGCTTGCCTTCTCAAGGAGGAGAGAGGGGAATAGGGAGGAAAAGAAATTAGAACTCAAAAATTAAAAAATGAATGTTAAAATTGTTTTTACATGTAATCAAGAAAAATAAAATATTTTAAAAACAAGAAAATGGCAGTTAAAAAAGAATCAAATATAAAATTCTCTGGACATTCAAAACCCTTCACAATCTGCTCCCTCCTGCCTTTCTATTCTGTTTACACCTTACACACATGGCCTCAGCCTCACATAGTCTGAAATCCAGTGAAATTGCTGTTCCTCAAACCAGAAACTCCATTTCCTAACTCTGGACTTTTTCCCTGGCATCCCCCATTCCTGGGTTGTTCTCTTTCTTCATCTCTGCCTTCTGACTTCTCTGGCTTCTTTCAAGCCCCAACTAAAGTCATAATTTCTTGAGGAAGGCTTTTTTGATCCCTTTAATATTGGTGCCTTACTTCTATTGATTATATCCTTTTTTCCCCTGTTTATAACTCTTTTGCACTTAGTCATTTGTCTGTTGTCTTCTCCATTAGACTGTGAGCTCCTTGAGAGCAAGAGCTATCTTTTGCCTTTCTCTCCCCAGCTCTTAGCACAGTATCTGGCTCACTTAATAAATATTTATTGAGTGACTGACTGAAAGTAGAAAGATCATTGGATTTGGAGTCAGAACCTGGTTTTAGAGTGAAATTCCAGCTTTATTATTAAGTGATCATGTAATTTTAAGCTTATCACTTGTCCCCTCTGAACCTCAATTTTCTCATCCATAAAGTGGAGATAATAATATGTACGCTACCTAAAATAGAATGTTGCTATGAATACTAAATGAGATAATGCTTGAAAATTGCTTGAAATGCTAGATACATGTTACCAATTCTACTGATGACACTATGGCTAATAAACAAGATAAAGATTTAAAAGAAAAGTCAACGTGCATGCACATGCTTATGTGCAAACCTCCATGAAACAACCATGGGAAGGATGAACTATCTTCCTTCAAAGAACAGGTTGGGTCCCATTTCCTATATAAAACCCCTCTTGATACCCTTAAATTTTTACTTCTTTCACTCTTGAAAAAAATCACCATTATATAACTTTTTAAATATATTGCATTGCCTTACTTGAGTGTGTGTTGCATTCTGACAGTCAAATGTGACTTCATTCATGGGAGGTGAAGCTATTTCATATTTGTCTTCAAATCTATAGCACCTAGCGTAGTAAATCATGTTTATTTTTGTTGTTCAGCCATGTCTGACTCTTTGTGACCCTGTGAACCATACTGTTCGTGGGTTTTTCTAGACAAAGATATTGGAGTGGTTTGCCATTTCCTTTTCCACTGTACTTCAGAGACATTTAATGAAAACTTGTTGAATTGAATTAAAATGACCAGGCAATCAGTTCATGAGAATATCCTCATTGACCCTCTTTCTAATCTATGGAAATAGTCTAATATCTAAAGACTGTTATAAATAAGGCTTTGTTTTCATCGTTATTAGTGGTTTCAGGACTGTAGTTTCATATCTCATGGAGACAAGAGAGAATCAGTAACCTACAGATGACAAACTCAGAGGACCCAATACCAAACACTTGACTTGGCTACGCAACAAAACTCTGTGACGATCATTACCATTACATTTTCTTCAGAGGAAGAGAATGAAAAATGAACTTCTAATCTCCAAAAAGGGGAAAAAGTACTGAAATATCTGAAGGATATTGGTGATTAAAATGAGAATGAAGAATTAGGAACTTTAATCAATTTATATTATTTTGCAGATGTGAGAGGATGTTAACCAGACATAAAGGAACAATAGAGCATTGTGAAATGTAACAGTTAGCTGGGGTTCTGTTTTTCTAGTTATAGTCTGCAAAAAATACTGATTTAAAAAAATGTGTATCCAGTTTATTGGAATTTGAGTCCTTCCCTCCCTTCCTTCATTCCTTCCTTTCTTCCATTATTCCTTCATTCTTTCTTTCTTACTCCCTCTCTTTCTCAATTCCTTCATTTTTCCTTCCTTCCTTCCTTTTTTTCTTTTTTTCTTTCTTTCTTTCTTTCTTTCTTTCTTTCTTTCTTTCTTTCTTT
>NW_020940360.1:18347563-18357932 GCF_900497805.2 Vombatus ursinus | reverse complement strand
TTTCTTTCTTTCTTTCTTTCTTTCTTTCTTTCTTTCTTTCTTTCTTTCTTTCTTTCTTTCTGGCACCTTATAATTGGAAAGCAAGAAATCTGTGTGCTGAGTTATTATAATGTACAGCCATTCCATTAGGTGCACACCACCGTGTGGTGTAAGGCGGGAATAATTAAACACCAGATGGTGATGCAAACTCCAATAGAGAGAGCCTATGCATTATGCATGAGGAGTGGCTTTATTGTTGTATTCATCCATTTGGTGCCATTATGTTGCTCTTGGACCCCAATCCATGTCTCAAAGAAAAGATCTCATTGGATTTGGAATTTCTCTGTTCTGAACAATTTGTAACATTGACTGTCATATTTTCATCAGTTATCTTCCTGCTCAACATGCAGAATTTTAGAGAGTGTATTATCTTTTGGCAGCACCATGGAACTTCTCAATTTTCCCATCACCTAGAGCATCAGAGCTTACTGAATATAATTTTTATGTTTCTGCCGGCAGTATAAAGTTTAAGATTAGTACCTTTGGAAATTGAATCTGATTTTTAATGATTGTGGTGTCACATTTCCATTCTGAGGTACTTTAAAAATGTCATTAGGAGATATGTGATTAATCATCTCAGGTTTTTTGACCATTAAAAATATCTCTTTTTTCATTAAAGAAGTAATGAATTTAAAAGTAGAAAAGAGCTGGAATACGTACAGTATATTGGTACTTGAAAGGGATGTCAAATTAACATGGTGCCTTCTTTAACATAGATTTAAGGAAGTGGTTGTTTATATTTGCAGTATGGTACAAAGGGAAAGCCATTGCCTTGGAATCAAAATATTTGAGTTGAATTAAACAATTATGCTTAGACATTCTATGTTCCATTGAAAAGTCATTTAAGCTCTTTGAGCATATCTCACTGATGTAACAAAAAACTTTTGTTTTGTTTTATTTTACATAATAATTCTAATAAGTCCTATCCTGCAAAATTCTCAGGGTTTTAATCAATTAATATATATACATTAAATATTTAATGTGTCAGGTTCTGTGATAATCTCTCAGTATACAAAGAAATAAAAACTATTCCTGCCTTAAAGGAGTTTATATACTAATAGGGGAAAGAACATGGATATAAGTAGTTGTACTGAAGAGTACTCTATATGAGTTCAAGATACATTAAGCATTGGAGAAATGTTACACTAGAATGAGAGGGATTAAGCAACTGGATGACTAGGAAAGGCTTTCTGCAGAAGGTTGTACTTGAGCTAGTCATTAAAGGAAGCCAGGGGTTCTAAGAGGAAAGGTGAAGGGGGGAGAACAGCCAATACTTGGATGAGAGATAGTACAAAGAAAAAAAATAGCATGGATAAGCAATAGCAATTATGCTGGTATGATTGGAGCAGAGAGTGAGTCAGGATGGAGAGAAAAAATTGAAAAAAACTAGAAAGATGAAAAAAAAATAGATTGTGAAGGACTTCAAATGCCAAAGAGACCAGCTTATATTTGACCTAGAGGTATTAGGGAGGCAATGAAGTTTATTGAAAAGAAGGGAAAGTGTAAATAAGACCTATGCTTTGGGAAGATCACTTTGAAAACTGTGTGGAACATGAGTTGGAACTAGGAGACCTATAAGGTAAGGAGACAATTTAAATGGCTATGGTAATAATCCAAGCAAGATATGATGAGGGACTGAATGAAGATAGTGATTGTGAGAGTTCCTAAAAGAGGATGTTGCAGAGAAAGAAGTGACAGGATGTGACAATTGACTGGATACATAGGATAAGCAAAAGTAAAGAGTCAAGAGGTGAAGCCAACATGGTGGAAAAAAGGCAGTGACTCACGAGCTCTCCCCAAAACTACTCTATACACCTTTAATTAAATGCCAAAAACAACCCCTAGAGCAGCAGAACCCACAAAGGATAGGCTAAAACAACTTTCCAGTCAAAAAAAAATAGAAGGTTGGCAAGAAAAGTCTGTCACACCAGGTGATAGTGGAGCACAGTCCAGCACAGGCTACACCAGCACAAGCCCCAACAAACCAGGAAAGGGCCTTAGGAGTCACTGAATCTGCAGTGGCAGTAGCTGCTACTGGGACCCTCAGCCCACAGATTGTAAGGGGGCTTCCAACAACTAATCAGGGTTTTCAGATGAAGTAAAAAAAGCTATCTATAGTCATATGAAGGGAAAAAATGGTATAACTCATTGCTGATTGGAGAAATAGAAATTGAAAAAAATTCTGAGGTACTACCTCATACCTATTACATTGATTAATAAGATAGAAAAGGAAAATGACAAATACTGAAAGGGATGTGGAAAAAATGTGACATTGATGTATTATTGGTGGAGTTGTGGCCTGATTCAACCATTCTGTAGAGCAATTTGGAAGTATGCCCAAAGGGTTATAAAATCATCTATACTCTTTGACCTAGCAATACCACTACTAGGTCTGCATCTCAAAGTAGATTTAAAAAGGAAAAGGACATATATGTACCAAAATATTTATAGCAGCTCTTTCCTGGTGGCAAGGAATTGGAAATTGAGGTGATGCCCATCAATTGGGGACTGGCTGAACAAATTGTGATATGTGATTTTGATGGAATATTATTGTGCTATAAGCAATGATGAGCAGAACATTCTCAGAAAAACCTGGAAAGAGTTACTGAAACTCATGCATAGTGACATGTCCTGTGTACAAAGTAATAACAATATTGAAAGATGATTAGCTGTGAATGAGTTAGGTGTTCTCAGCAATGATCAAAGACAACTCTTAAGGACTTATGATGAAAAATGCTATCTATCCCCAGAGAAAGATCTGATGGTATATGAATATAGATTGAAACATGTTTTTTTCTACTTCATTTTTCTTGAGTTTTTTTATCTGGTTTTTTTTTTTACAAAAGACTAACATGGAAATATATTTTGCATGACTTAGAACTCAGTTTAAAGAATAAATGTTAAAAATTGTTTTGTAATTGTGAAAAAATGAAATACTAAGCAAAAAAGTAAAGAGTCAAGAATGACACTGAAATTTTGAGTCTGATTGACTAATCAGATGGTGGTGCCCTTGATAATCATAGGACATATCAGAAGAGGGATGCAGTTTACAGGAAAACATGATGACAAGACATATTAAATTTAAGATGCCTAGATGATGACTTGTATGAAATGTTGAGGACGTAGTTGGTAAAGTAGGAATGGAGGTCAGGAGAGTGCCTAAGGAAGCACGTACAAGTATGGGAATCATTGTGAAGAAAGATAACTAAGTTCTGGGACCTGAGGATATCACTAAGTCAAAGTATATAGAAAAAAAAGAAAGCATCATCCAGAGCTATAGAAGATATTGAAAATTAGGGGGCATAATATAGGAGTAGTCAGACATGTAAGAGAAGAACTAAGAGTTAGCAATGTCACAAAATCCAGAGAGGAGAATATATCCAAAATAAAAAAAGTGACCAAGAGTTTCAAATTCTTCAGAAAGATGAAGATGGAGGATAACTGTTATGAGATTTTTCAATTAAGAGATCTTAATAATTTTGGAGAGAGCAATTTAAGTTATGTGACAAGATCAGAAGCCATATTGTAGAGAGTTTAGAGGATAAGGAGAGGAGATACCAAGAATAGATTGCCTTTTTAAGGAGTTTAGTTGATAATGGAGAGAAGAGGTATAAGTTGATAGTTAACAGGAATGGTAGGATCTACTGAGTATTTTTTGTTCACTATTGTAATTTCTTTTCTTTTCTTTTTAATAATGGGGAGTGTGGTAACATATTCCAAAGTATAATTTCTATAATAAGAGAAACTTGAGAACAATTGACAAGAAGACTCCTTAATGTACTGGTAGTCACTAAAATGACAAACTAAAGTAATTGAATTATCCTAAGAGGAGATTGGTACTATTAGGATCCAGAGTCTAAAGCTGCTTCTCTCTCCTTATGTAATATTTATTCTGCATCTGCTGCTCAATGAATTTGAAAATTTTCAGATATGAGGCAAAATCTGTAGTTCAATTCATGAATAAAGGTTTAAATGGAACCTATTATCTTTTAATCCAAACAACTCATTTTATACATGAGTAAATTGAAGATCAGAAAATAAACTCATTGGCCAAGAGCAAAGCCAAGGCTTGAACAAAATCCTTGACTTCTAATTCATAATTTTTTTTAACAATACAATATTTTGTTCTTCAGGACTTAATACTGCACTCTACATGATGAATAGCAGAAAACCTTCCATTTGTAGTGACCATCAGCTACTGCTACTGAAAGTCATTTTTCAACCCCCAGAACTCTCCAATAAGGATAGATGAGGCTTAGCAAAAAAGAGAGTTATGGTCCATGACAGCTAAACAAAGACATAAGACCTACAATTAAATAAGACTAGACCTGTTAAAAAATAAAGGAATTTAACAGGAAAAATAGCATAACATATTTGCCATTTCAATTTTAAAACATTTATTATTTATTTACTTTAACATTCATTTAAAAAACGTTTGAGTTCCAAATTCTCTCCCTCCATCCCAACCCTCCACAATTCATTGTGAAGGTAAGCAATATGATATCAGTTATATATATCAAAAGTACAAACCATGTTTCAATATTGGCCAGGTTGCAAAAAAGCAAGGAAAAAATGAAAAACTTACATATTTTCATTCAGATTTTATTACTTTTTCTCTGGAGGTGGATAGGATTTTTATTGGAAGGCCATCGTTTTGATCAGAGTACCTAAGTTTTTACAGTTGATCATCAAAAAATGTTGCTGTTACTGTGTAAAGTCATCTCCTGGATCTTCTCATTTCATTATGTTTCAATTTATATGTCTTCCCAGGTTTTTTAAAACCATCCTGCTTGTTATTTCTTATAATGCAAAATCAAATACCAAGACTTGTTCAGCCATTCCCAGTTGATGTACATCCCCTCAATTTCCAAATCTTTATCCATCACAAAAAGAGCTTCTATAATGTTTTGTAAATATAAGTCTTTTTCCTTTTCGTTTTCCTTTGATCTCTTTGGGATACACAGCTAGTAGTGGTATCGCTGGATAAAAGTATATATACAATTTTATAGACTTTTGGACAAAGTTCCAAATTTTTCTTTAGAATGGTTGGACCAGTCTAAAATTCCACCAACAAGGCATTAGTGTCCCTGTTTTTTCATATCCCTTCCAATATTTGTCATCTTCCTTTTCTGTCACATTGGCCAGCCTGAGAGCTGTGAGGTAGTATTGCAGAATTCTTTTAATTTTCATTTTCTTGTATTTATTTATTTTTTTAATTTGCATTTTCATAATCAATTATGATTTAGAGCATTTTTCATATGACTATAGATAGTTTTGATTTCTTCTTCTGAAAACCACCTGTTCATATCTTTTGCTCACTTATTAGTTGAATAATTATATATATATGTAAATATACATATATACTTATGTATGTGTTATATATAGAGAGATGTATATTATGAATACAAACATGTGTGTTTATGTATATGTGTATGTATCCTCAGAGAAATTTGCTGGAAATTTCCTGCCCCTCTCATTTCCCAATTTCTTGTTTTCCTCCTATTTTCAGCTATATTGGTTTTGTTTGTGCCATTAAGAATTTGGATGCTCTGATATTCGGTGTAATATGTTTAGTATTTATATTACATCATTGTCTATTGTACCTTTGAGCAAAGTGCAATTTCCCTTGATTGTCTCATTTAATTGGGTCTATTTTGGCTTTTGCTTTGTCTAAGATCACAATTGTTGCCCTTGATATTTTTTTTTACCACCGCTGAAGCATAGTAAATTCTGCTCCAGCCCCTTATTTTAACTCCATAAATGACTTTTTTAAAGTGTATTTCCTATAAACAATATTGTTGTATTCTGGTTTTTAATCCATTCTGCTATTCACTTTCATTTTATGAGTGAGTTTCCCTCATTGACATTAAAAGTTATGATTACTGTGTATTTCCCTCCATCCTATTTTGTTGTTTATCTTCCTCCCTCTTTCGCAAGAGTATGTTTTGCTTCTGATCATAGCCTCCTGTAATCTGCCATCCATTTTATCACCCACTCTTTCTTTTATTTCTTTGCTATTCTTGCTATATTTTGCTAATTTTTTTGCTATGCTATTTTCTTGATCAGTAAGATAGATTTCTGTACCAAACTGAGTGTTTGTGTATGTATGTGTATGTATATATGTATGCATTCTTTTCTCTTTGACCTGATTCCAATAAAAGTGATGTTAAAGCATGCCCCACCAATCACCATTTTCCCCTCTCTGTAAAAGCTTTTCCTTGTGCACCTTTCTTTGGTGAGATTATTTTCTCCATTGTTCTTTCCCCTTCCACTTTCTTCCATGGCATACCTCTTTCTCACCCCTTCATTTCTTTTTGAGATCATCCAAATATCATTGTCTTATACCCACACTGTTTGTGTAGGATCCTAATCCTAATAATCATAAAGATTTTAGCAGTGATATGCATCATCTTCCCATGTAGGTATATAAACAGTTTAACTATATTGAGTTCTTTATAATTTCTTTTTGATGTTTACCTTTATTTCTTCTTTTGACTCTTGTATTTGAAAGTCAAATTTTCTATTTAACTCTGGTATTTTTATCAGGAATACTTAAAAGTTCTCTATTTCATTGAATATCTATTTTTTCCCTGAAGGATTATGCTAGCATTACAATAAAATGTAACCTACCCAGCAAAACTAGGTATAATCCTTCAGGGGAAAAAATAATAGTTATTAAACCTCTTTTTCCCATTTGCTCAATTCTGCATTTCAAGGAGGTTTTTTTTTTTCTTCAGTGAATTCAAGGAATTCTTGTTGAGCTTGTGTCCAATTTGCATTTTTTTCTTTGAAGCTTTGCTTATAACTCTTTTCACATTGTTGTATTCTTCTGAGTTTGCATCTCAATCTCCCCAGTCAACATTGTAGTTTTTATGGTCTGGTCATTTTTATTGTTTGCTCATTTTTTAAAATCAATTTCTTGAGTTTGAATTTTATGTTAAAGTTGAGTTTTGCTTATCTTGGGGGTGGTGAGGCACTGTTCTAAGCTTTAGGCTTTTTTTGCACTGCAATTTTTATAGCTAGTTTTGGGGTTCTGAAAGTTTTTGATGGTGTGATCTGGAGAGAGGTGTGGCTACTGCTGTACTGGTCTTTGTTCTGGCCTTTAGCCAGGAAGGAGCTGTTCTTCCCTGTAGCCACAAGTCTATATATGAATGTATACATACATATATATATACCCACATACATATACATACATATATATTTGCATCTATGTACATCTGTGTATATAATTCATGTATATATGTGTATACATAGGACTAGATATGTTTATAGCTATCTATCTTTTATCTAATCAAGGTCTTCTGAAAGAGTAAATTCCATAGCTTACCTATGCCCTCTGGGTGCTTAGTTTACCTTAAGTCAAAATATTTGTATTTTCCCCTCTCTTTTTTTCAATAGATCTCTCTTTTTTACTGACATAATCAAATATCCATGGTAAAACTTCCACTATCAATTCAGTCCAGTATCAATTCTTTCTCTTCTCTTCTTTTCATAGTCAAAATAAACATACTGGTGGCATGATACTGCTATGTGCAAATCTCTGAACCCCATTTTTCATAGAGATAACAGTGTCTGCAATAAAAACCCCATAGGTTTGTTGGAAGAATCAGGTAATATAGTTTATGCAAAATATTGGATGAATGTCAGGTTTTTTTTTTATGAATCAGGCTGTCTGTTGTTTGAAATCCCTTTAGAAATTTACAATTAACTTTCAAGCTTCTGTCTCTGTTGTCTCCATTTCTTCAATGTGAAATAGCTAATCTATTTCTTTTTTTTTCAGCCAAAGACACGGTTTATTAGAACATCTGTCATATTGGCCAGACTCTTAAGTACTCTGAACATTAGTGAACTATTGACTAGATTTTAAGAATCTTAGCCGTGGCTAGATTATAAGAATCTGAGTCTAATCTCTTTCCATTAATCTAGATCATACCTATCCTTCATGGCCTAGATTAAACCCTACCCTTTCCATAAAACCTACCTTGACCACCCTAAGAAAACACAGAAGAAGAAAAATTAACCAACCAAGAAATGAATGAAAAAATAAATGAATAAATATTTAATCCTTTAATCTTTAGAAACTTATCTGAATACTCTTTTTTGTTGTTGTTTTTCTATATACTTCTTTGTAACAGCACATTTCCCCCAATAGGTGTAAGTTTCCTTTAACTCCTTCCTACTAAGATTTAAAGCAGATTAAGAAATAGAATGATAGACTTGACATCAGGAAGACTTTCACTCAAGTCCTATCTCTGACACTTACTAATTAGGTACACAAGAACAACTTACTGAACCTCATTTTCTTCATCAATAAAATTATAACACTAATAGTTCCTAACTGATGAAGTTGTTAGAATATGTTAAAAGAGAGGATTCTTGGAAGATGATGGGGTTTAGGTCAGAAAACTTTCTGCTCTCCAAATTCTTTCCACAAAAAAAAGACAGAACATAGCCTAAGAACAGCAGAAATAAACACAAGGTAAATCAATTGTCCTCCTAATACAATTTGAGAAGACCCCAGGAAAGACCTGGCCTCTTAGGGTGGAGATTGGACCTGAGTAAAGTGTGAACATCTCCAAGCAGATTCTGTAGAATCAAGGAACAACAAGCCCTAGGGGCAGCTGGATGGAGAAGGAGCCTCAGCCTTAGAAACTTTCATCTCAGAGACAGTGTGGGGGGTCTGATGGCTGAGTAGGAGAAGATTGAATGACCTTCCACTGTCAGTGGATTCCAAGCCCAACTGTGCTGACCAGGCATATCCTGAGCTGTAGCTGCAGCAAGAAGGAGCTACGGTGAGTGAAGTAGTGAGGGGCAGGGACTCTGGTGGATGTGGCAATTGCAGGAGAGCAAAGTCACTGGTTTCAGTTCCAGGGTAGAGAGAACAGCTGTAGTTTGCAGCCATCAGAGGGACCTCAGGGAGCAAGATCTTTTGAAAGACAGTATGGCTGGGGGCCCTAGCTGTACCTTAGGAGTGGAGAGGAGACCTCAAAGTTGGGCTCCAAGACAGACTTCCCAAAATAACAGTAAGAAGGACCTGAGGCTTGGGGCATCATTTCCCATGCCTCAGGACTACAACTTCATTACACTAATAGCTGCTAAAATAAAAATAAAAATGAAAAACAAATAAAAATGAGTAAGCAAATGAGAAAGAACTCAAACATAGATAGTTACTATGGAGATAGAGAAGCTCTGGGTTCATATTCAGAAAAAGATAATGGAGCTAAAAAAGCCACTCTTTTTTCAATGAGAAACATCAAATGTTCCTATGCACAAAAAGAATTCTTGGAAGAACTTTAAAAATCAAATAAGAGTGATTGAGGAAAAATTAGAAAATAAATAAGAGCAATCCAAGAAAACCAAGATTTTAAAAGAAAATTAAAAGAAAAATTAAAAGAAAATCAGCCACCTAGAAATAGAGAATCAGAAAGTTAAGGAAGAAAATAAGTCCTTGAAAACTAGAATTGGGAAACTGAGCTATGGTGGCAATGCAAGGAATCTGGAAGCTGCAGGACATGGTTGGTGTGGTGACAGTAGGGGCATCAGGCCTGGGCCAGGCCACCCACCAAAGACTAGTCAAGCATGGGGCTTGTGCTGTCATCATAGATTTGCCCCACTCATCTGGTGAAGCCCTGGCAAAGAAGGTGGGGGCTTCCTGTGCCTTCACTGCCACAGATGTAACCTCTGAAGCAACTGTACAGGGGGCCCTGACTTTGGCCAGGGAGAAATTTGACTGAGCGTATATTTTACTGAGTTAGAAAAAATAATAACAAATTTCATTTGGAAGAACAAAAGGTCAGGAACTTCAAAGAAACCAGGGGAAAAAAGATGTAAAGGAAGTAGATTCAGCAGTATCAGACCTTAAACTATATTATGAGGTGAGAGAATTGTTAAAGTGTAAAAAGAATTATTTCAATTATTTTAAATTAAAATTTTCTTGTATAAATAAATGTATAATAATATGTAGCCAAGCATAGAAGGAATGCAGAAAATTGAGGGGAACGACTTTCATAGGCAATGTGTCATATAGGATGTTATCGGGTTGAAATATTACTGTGGTGTAGGAAATGATGAGCTGGTTGATGTAGAAAAAGATGCTATCCACCTTCAGATAAAGAGATGATAGAAGGAAACAAGCTTAGCATAGTTTTACATGTATGTATATGAGTGTATGTATGTATATTTGTGTATGTTTGTATCTATATATGTGTGTATAAATATAGATAGATAGATAGATAGACAGACAGACAGACAGACAGACAGACAGACAGACAGACAGATAGATAGATAGATAGATAGATAGATAGATAGATAGATAGATAGATAGATAGAT
>NW_020940360.1:18297960-18347553 GCF_900497805.2 Vombatus ursinus | reverse complement strand
GATAGATAGATAGATAGATAGATAGATAGATAGATAGATAGATAGATTCAGGCTTAATTGTAGCCTTCTTTAGCATGGTTGGGGGAGGGAGGGGAAAAATAAAGAAAAAAGTGAACAACAAAGAACAAAAGAAAACCAAGGAAGCGAAGAAAAACTGGGCAGCTTTGAAAACAAAGTGTAGTATTTATTATATAGGTTTTCTTGAAATGGAAATTTATTGTTTCATATTGAATCCTCTCTTATAGTCTTCTGTATACGGGCAATGTTTTTTTTTTCCTCATTTTGTATTTAGGTTTAGAATTTTAAAAATACAAAAAAGAGAAAAATATTAAATATTATATTAATGTCAGTTATTATCCTTATCTTTCCTAATCAGGCAAATATCACATCCTGTATGTCTTTGTTATTCCCATAACTTAGCATAGAAGAGATGCTGAATAAATAGGTTAATGACTGAAATTATTATGGTGATGATGATGACGATGATGGTGATCCTGTGGAGGAAAACAGGACCCACACATAAACAAAAAATCATTTTTCTTAGTTGAACAAGACCATGGGATGAGGTTATCATGAGATTCACTTATAGGATCATCAGATCACTAGTTTAAAGTTAGAAAGGACTTAGACATCATCATATCTAACTCTTATTTTACAGAGGTGGAAAATGAGACAAAGAGTGGTTGAATGACTTGCCCAGAAACATTCACTTAGTAAATATCGGAGAAAGGATTTACCCTCAGGTTTTACTTACTATGGGCAGCTAGTTGGTGTAATGGATAGAGTGCTGGGCCTGGTGTCATCTTTCTGTGTTCAAATCTGATCTCAGACACTTACTACCTCTGTGAGCCTGGGCCAGTTACTTAACCCTGTATGCCCCAGTTTCCTCAACAGTGAAATGAGCTGGAGAAGGATATAGCAAAACACTCTAGTCTTTGCTAAGAAAACCACAAATGGACTCATGAAGATTTGGATACGATTGAAACAACTAAACCACAAATTCCTGACTACAAACTCAACACTTTCTGTATATGGCCTTTAAATTGTCAGAATCACTCATAATCTCTTATTTGGAAAAGATAGTTTCCAAGAAGAAACATTGCTCAATAATGATTAAGGATCTTTTAAATGTATAAAACACTTCATTTTCTTCTGCATTTTTGATAGTTATCCTGCTGTTTTTTTTCTTTGTAAGAAAAAATCTGGTTCTGAAATCCTAAAAATGTTGGTTATTTCAAACAAAATTATTAATGATATTATTTAATATGTACCTTTTTAGGGAATTTCTGAGCAAAGGCAGTAATAGTAAAACACTTAGAAATGAGGATCAGTTTTTGAGCAGGGGGACAAGATTTATGGTTGAATGGGAGGCAACAGATATGAGTCTGTATAATCAGAATATTCTGTCAGAGAGGGAATACCCAAAAAGTGTGAAGTCACACGAATTACTAGTATTCATTATTTCCTAATATGAACAGGCTGCTATCAAGGTCAAAGTGCACTAATTGTGGAATGGTTAAGTGGGGCAATTCAGTAGGAATATGCTTGCTGGGAGGAAGGAGATTTCTCCAATCACCTTAAGCAATAGTCTTTCTATGTAAATGCCTACTTCCTCTGACAGTCTATACGCTGTAGCCATGAGAACGAAGAATGATATCAAAGGGAAATTAAAAAAAAAAAAAGACCAGCAAGCTTCTTTTTCAAAATGCAAAAGAGAATTGCAAATTCAAAATGCACAATTTCAACTCTCCTCTCCTCACTAAATACCTAACTGAAATTTGGGATATCAGAGATAATTACTACCATACAAATTATTTAAAATGACAGGATGGCACTTGGCATGCACATTTATTCAAGTTATAGCTTCCAAGTGATACCTGGATTTTCAGTTGGAAGAACAAGCCTTTTGATTTGCAATGAAGATGGATTTATAGATGATACAGCATCAAGTAGTACTTTTGATTTTCTACTTCAGAATGAATGGACTTTGACATTGGATTTGTTGAAAAACAAGTCACACATAGATGAAATAATAATAGGCCATATTCATAGGATGTTTTAAAGTGTGCCACAGAGTTTACATCAATGCTGTGTAAAAGTTAGTAGTTAATAAAGATAGCATATAAATTAGGAAACTGAAGATCCAAGAGGGTAAGTGACTTTATCAGGATTACACAGCTACCAAATATCAGGGCGGGGACTTGAAGGCAGGTCTCTTGTTCTATACTACCTGCTACATTTGTATATCAATATATAATCATCTATTATAATGTTCCCTATGCACTTGATAACTTACATTTGGGTAGGTATAATAATCTGTAGTGAAAATTTAAATTAATATTCCAAAAGATTGTGAGGAATGGAGGAGCATCCCCACCCCTTCTCTTACTTCAGAAGTTTCTGATATTCACTTTATAGGTGGGGAGGCAGCTTGAAGTGGATAGAGCACCAAGCCTAGAGTCAAAGAGACCTGATTTCAGATCCAGCCTAGACACTTACCAGCTATGCGACCCTGGGCAAGTCACTTGACCCTGTTTGCCTCAGTTTGCTCATGAGCTGAAGAAAGAAATGACAAACCACTCCAGTATCTTTGCCAAGAAAACCACAAATGAGGTCATGAAGAGTCATACTTGGTTGAACAACAATAAGAGTTATGAACCATGACTATAGCATTTGGCCAGATCTTTGCCACGTCTCTCACTTACCAGATTGCATCCTTCAACTGTGCAGTTGATCAAGTGGAAAAAAAGGTCTCCTCCATTTTATACCATTATACATTTGCTATTGTCATCCTCTGACATTCCAGCTAGAATTTGAATTGTATTATCAGGTGGGCTGAGGAAGTTTCTGAGGTTGTTTACTTCTTGGGGAAGGAAGAGGAAGAAATGAATAAACAATTATATAGCACCTATGATGTGCCAGGAACTGTACTAAGCACTTTTAAAATATTATCTTTTTTCATCTTCACAGCAACCCTGTGAGTTAAGTATCATCATCATTATTTTAAAGTTGAGGAAACTAAGGCAAATAGATTAAGGGATACCATAGCTAGTAAGTGTCTGATGCTGGACTTAAACTTAGGTCTTTCTGTCTCTAGGCTCAATGCTTTATCACCAAGAGTGGAGAACCTGAGGCCTTGAGGCCACATGTGGCCTTCTAGGTCCTCAACTGTGCCCCTTTGACTGAATCCAAACTTCACAAAATTAATCCCCTTAATAAAAAGATTTGTTCTATAAAATTTGGACTCAGTCAAAAGGCTGCCCCCAAAGACCTAGAAGGCCACATGTGGCTTTGAGGCCACATGTTCCCCATCCCATTCTATCCTCTGCACTACCAGCTTCCCCTTTGCATATTTTGTTGCTTTCAAAAATACTTAGAAGACTTTAAAAATATTTAAAATACCTCTGTTCATGGCCTCATGATTTCCATTTAACTTCCTTGATGCTACATTTCTGGTTAAGAATTTACTCTTCAATATGAAATTCATATCTTGGTATAATTTTGGTACTGTGTGAATCCTGGAATTGTGAAATCCTGGTGTTCAATTCTGTCTGTGGGAATGCTTGCTCATCCAAAACAGATGAAGTGAATCACTTATTTATGATAACTGAAAGTCCACATTAATTAAATCACCTCTCCATCTTTGTTTCAATCCTTTGCCACTCTTTGGAAAACTGTCTTATCTTTCACAATTGTTTTAGTATCCAGCTCCTCATCCTCTCCACTCTGATCTTCAGAGACATTGGCAAACTGGGACTTTTTTTCTTTTCCTTTCCTCAGTTCCATTGACCTTAAGGTTGACTTTCATTTGAACTACCCACCACCACCTTATTTTCACTAGAAATCACTCCATAGCAGCAAAATGATTGAGTGAAGCATAGTTGAATATCTAAAGATGGTCAGACAGCTTTCAGATAACAGTCTTCTGTACCTGCCCAACTGCATTATTTGCCCTTTCATGTATAGGCATAGCCATCTCAAAGGCCAAAAAGGGGCTTTGAGGAACATCATTATATTATGAAGCTGAATTCATCATCTTTACCCAAAAATGCGTTAAATATCCCAATTTCTTTTCATTGTTCCAAATTATTCATTTCCTCAATACTTGAAACCTCAGAATTATATTTTGTTTTCCCCTTTCTCATCCAAACTCTAAGTCATTTTGTTCCCAAGTCCTATTCAGGCAGCTTGGGACATAGGAAAAAGATAAGTATTTGGAATGAGAATAACTTGGTTCTGGGACGAAGTCTGGCACTTGCCAGATGATCTTAATTTCACTTAGCTTTCTCATCTATAAAAGGGGAATAACAATACTTGCATTATAGGATTGTTATGAGAGAAGTTCTTTGTAAACTATAAAGCATTATGTAAATATGGGTGGTTGTTAAATTTCTTCCTTCCTTTCCATTCCCATTTTTCTTCAGACTTATTACCTCTCAAGGATTGCAACTGTCTACCTAACTGGTTTACTTATCTCTATTTATTCCTCTCTCCTAATTCTGCATAATTAACAGATTTTAAATAATATTTTATTTTTCTAAATTGCATGTAAAAATTTGTAAGATACATTTTTTAAAATTATGAGTTCTAAATTCTTTCCCTTTCCTCCGGTGAACCCACCCTGAGATGGTAAGCAATTTGTTAGGGATTATACATGTATAATCATGCAAAAGATATTTCCATATTAATCATGTTATAAAAGAAAACAGAAACTACAAAAAAGCCATAAACATAAAGTGAAAAATAGAATGCTTTTATCTGCATTCACTTTCCAGCAGTTCTTTATCTGGAGATGGACAGTATTTTTCATCATGAGTTCTTTGGAATTGTTTTGGGTCATTGTATTGCTGAGAATAGCTAAGTCATTCACAGTTGATTATTGGACAATATTGCTGTTATTGTGTACAATGGTTCCTTGCTTTTGCTCACTTCACTTTGCAACAGGTCATATGAGTCTTTCCAGGTTTTTCTGAAAATATCCTTCTTGTCATTTCTTATAGAACAACAGTATTTCATTACAATCATACACCACAACTTGTTCAGCCATAACACAATGGATGGACATCCCCTGAATTTCCAATTCTTTGGCACCACAAAAAGTGCTGCAATAAATATTTTTGTACACATAGCTCCCTTTTTTTAATCTCTTCAGGATTCAGACTAAGTAAGGATATTGATGAATCAAAAGCACAGTCTGATTACTCTTTGCATATAGTTCCAAAGTGCCCTCCAGTGTGGTTGGATTAGTTCACAACTCCATCAATAGTACATTATTGTCCCAATTTCCCCACATCCTCTCCAAAATTTATCATTTTCCTTTTCTGTCATATTAGACATTTTGATAGATGTTGTGTGGAACATCAGAGTTGTTTTAATATTCATTTCTCTAGTCAACAGTGATTTAGAGCATTTTATGTGCCTATAGTTAGCTTTGATTTCTTCTTCTGAAAACTGTCTCTTCATTTCCTTTAACCATTTATCAATTGGGTAATAACTAATAGTCTTATAAATTTGACTCAGTTCTCTATTTGAGAAATGAGGCTATAATCAGAGACACATGCTATTAAATTTTTTCCTAGATTTTTGTTTTCTGTCTAATCTTGGTAGCACTAGTTTTGTTCTTGCAAAATCTTGTTTTTATTTAATATATTAAAATATATCCATTTTTACATCTTGTATTGCTCTATATCTCTCGTTTGGTCATGAATTCTTCCCTTCTCCATTGGTCGGACAGGTAAACTATTCCATGCTCTCCTAATTTGCTTGTGAAGTCACCCCTTTTGTCTAAACCATGTACCCATTTTGACCTTATCTTGGAATATAATATAAGATATTAATCTATGCTTAGTTTCTACCATACTGTTTTCAAATTTTCCCAGAAGTTTTTTAATCAGTCAGTTTTCATCCCGAAAGCATTGGTCTTTGGGTTTATTGAACAGTAGATTATATGATCACTTAATACTGTGTGTTCTATATCCAGTCTATTCCACTGATCTACCAATCTATTTCTTAGCCATTACCAGATTGTTTGGATGATTGCCAATTAACATAATTTGAGATCTTGTAAGACTTGGCCATCTTTCTTCACATTTTTTTCATTAATTCCCTTGATATTCTTGAGTATTTGTTCTTCCAGATAAATTTTGTTCTTATTTTTTATAGTTCTACAAAACAATCTTTTGGTAATTAGATTTATTTGGTGCTGAATAAGTAAATTAATTTAGGTAGAATTGTCATTTTTATTATTGGCTTAGCTTATCCATGAACAATTGATATTGCACCAGTTACTTAGATTCGACTTTATTTGTATGAAAAAAGTGTTTTGTAAATGTCTTCATATAGCTCCTGGGTTTGTTTTGACAGGTAGACTCCCAAGTATTTTATATTGTTTACGGTTATATTATATGGAATATCACTTAATATCTCTCATTGTTGAACTTTCTTGGTAATATAAAGAAATGCTGATGATTTATGTGAGTTTGTTTTATATCCTGCAACTTTACTAAAATTGTCAGTTATTTCAACTAGGTTTTCTTTTAGTTTCTTCTCTAAGTATATCAATCATATCATTTGCAAAGAGTGATAATTTTGTTTTCTTCTTGCCTATTCAAATTCCTTCAATTCTTTTTCTTCTCTTATTGCTATAGCTGGCCTTTCTAGTACAATATTGAATAATAGTGGTGATAATGGATATTCTTGCTTCACCCCTGATCTTATTGTGAAGGCTTCTAACTTATTTCCATTATCGAAAATGCTTGATGATAGGTTTAGATAGTTACTATTTATTTTAAGGAAAGATCCATTTATTCCAGTGCTCTCTTGTGTTTTTAATAAGAATGGGTGTTGCATCTGTCAAAAAAAATAGTCTACTGAGGTAATCATATAATTTTTTTGGTTTATTTTGTTATTTATATGGTCATTGTTGCTGATAGTTTTCTTAATATTGGACCAGTCCTATAATTGTGGTATAGATCTGACCTGTGTGTAAACTGTGATCCTTGTCGAAATTGCTGTAATCTCCTTACTAGTATTTTATTTAAAATACATTGATACTCTTTAGGGAAGTTGGTCTATCTTTTTTTTTCTCTGTTTTCACTCTTCCTGATTTAGGTATCAGCATCACATTTGTGTCATCAAAGGAATTTATTTCTACACTAATTTTTCTGCTCTTTTAATGTGGAAACTGTTATTCTTCTGTGTTCCTAACTGTGGCTCCATGGTATTTTAATTGTTTCTTTTTGGCTAATTCAAGCAACACTCCTTGACCAGGGAGCTCTGGAATCTGGCTATACTGTTACTGGGAGTTTTTATTTGGGGATCTCTTTCAGGTGGTGATTGGTAGATTCTTTCCATTTCTATTTACTTCTATTATCTATCAAGGCAATTTTCATTGATAATTTCTTGAAATATGATGTCCAGACTCTTTTTTATTATGGCTTTCAGGGAGTCCAATAAATCTTAAGTTATCTCTCCTGGAACTATTTTCTAAGTCTAAGTTGTTTCTTTCCTATGATCTATTTCACATTTTTCCCTTATTTTTCATTATTTTGATTTCATTTTATTGTTTCTTAATATATCATGAAATCATTCATCTCCATTTGCCTAATTCTAATTTTTAAGGAATTATTTTATTCAGTAACATTTTGTATCTTCTTTTCCATTTGGCCAATTCTATTTATTTAAGAAATTGTTTTCTTCGGTGAAATTTTGTATATTTTCTTCAACTTTTGCTCTTCCTTTACCAAACTATTGGTGCTTTTTTTCTTGATTCTCTTCCTTTACTGTTATTCATTACCCCATTTTCCTTCTAAATCTCTTATTTGATTTAAAAAAAAAACATTTTTTGAGCTATTCTATTTCTTTTTGGGCCTGAGATCAATTCACATTTTTTTCTTTGAGGTTTTGCATGTAAGCCATTTTGATATTGTTGACCTCTTCTGAGTTTACATTTTGTTCATCCTTGTCCCCATAGTAACTTTCTAAGGTCAGGTTCTTTTTCCCCCTCATTTCTTCAGTCTATTTTATGAATTTTAGCTTCATGTTAAAGTTGGGTTCTTCTTCTGATGAAGGGGGCACTGTCTCAAGCTTCTTGCACAAGGGCACAGGGCCTCACTGCTGGCTTGCACTGGTCACTACTGGTTTGTGCTGTGGCTGCAGGGCCTTCATGCTGACCTGGACCAAGGCTTGGGGCCTTGCTCGGGTTATTGGCTTGTCTAGAAACCACCTAGTTGGATCATGCTCCCTTTTTAACTCTGTGAAACAGACATTTTCTACCAACCTTCTAAATAGCATTAGGTTGGAAAACCATTTCATGCTATCCTTTTGTTGGTTCTGCAGCTCAGGATTTGTTTTGAGGCATTATTTTATAGTTGTTTGGAGATGAATTTAGGACAGTTTAGATGATTTCCTGCCTTACTCCACCTTCTAGATTTCCCTAACCCACCCCCCAGTATAACTTGTATAATATATTACTGATATATTCATCTAATAAATAGCTCTGATCAGGTCACTATCGTGCTCAAAAATCTTTAATTATTCCACTTTGCCAAATAAAGCCATACTTAGTATGACATTCAAGGCTTTTTACAATTGGACTCCACCTATAACTTCGAAGATGATCTCATATTTAAACTCTTTAATTATAATCTAGCATTCTTTAAGCACTGCTTGTCCTTTCCCCAAACCTAGCCTTGCCTCATGCTTTGTTTCTGTTTATTATTGCTTTTTCCCAATAACCCAATAGTAATCGTTAAGAACAAGCTCACACGTCAGCTTCTTCATTAACTCTTCCCTTTATCATCTTTCTATAAAGTCTCTTAGCATGCTATTTGCTTATTGCTCATGACCTTTCATGGGTAATTTTAAAATTACAATTATTTATGAACTTGTCTCTTTCTCCTATTATATTTTTGCCTCCTTATTGTCAAACACCATATCTTATTAATCTCTTCAATGTAGTATATAGTGCCTCGTACATGGAAGCAGATCAATATGTATTCACAGAATTGAGAGAGCATCCTTTTTCATATGTACTTATGGTATATACTTTATTCTTATTTTACAGTGTGTGTATAACATTGCTTCCATATTTTCAGGATGTTATGGTAAATCTGAGGGGAATTCCCAGTCTTGCTTTTTAAATAAGAAGCAGAGATTCTCAGATGAGTAACAGAAAAGGGGATTTTTTTAAAATTAAAAAGATGAGATTATCAAAATTTTAGTAAGCAACCTGTGCTTCCAACTAAAAAGATTCCTCTTCTCTCTATTTCCCTTTTTGCCAAATAACCTTTTTCTCTTACATGTTTTTTCCTTTAGTTTCCATTTGAGGTTAGTACTAATTTGATACTAATACAAATTGTTGGTCTCAGTATTTCATATGTCTTCTTGGAAGATAGTTTTTTTTCTCTTTGACACACCTAAAGTAATAAAGATAGAAGCATTTTCTGGAATATTATTTTTTTTTCAATTAGATGAAATTTTAGCTTCAAAGAGGTCTGCTATGCCTCTGAACACCCACCTAAAATGCCAGCTGTTGCTGTCTGGATGATTAGGTCTTAAGAGTATGGGAGCTTCATCACATTTATCTTCCTTTTTTAAAATGAAAAATGGTGATGAGGCCGAACAGGACTCAAAGCAAGATATTTTTTCAAATGGCTCATCTTTTCTTTTATAGGGTAGTAAAATACCATGAACAGTGAAGAGCTGATTTTTTTTTCTGTTGTACAATCTGAGGCTTGACATAGTAGCTTTGGGAACACTGAAATACACACAAATATCTTTCCTCAAGTATGAAGTTCTCAGAGTGCAATGAGAAGGGACCTCTCCCTGTGACTGCAGCTGATCCTCAGATGGTTGGATTAAGTCAGAGATTCCTTGAATCTGTGGATCTATTCCAAAGGAATATACATAAAAATTAGAACTTGACCTGAAGCCTCTAAACTCCATTCTACCTCCCAAATATAGCTTGGAAAATCCAGGAAAATTATTGAACCATTCCATTGGCTAAGATTTCTCCAGAATGGACTAGACCCATTTTGGCACCCACCTAATCCCAGGATAGAGGTACAAGCTTCAGACAGTCTGGTCTTGAAATTTGTTTTCTTTAATTATGAGTGGCTGGAATTTAGGAAAATATACAGAGGAGATAGTGCAGACTTGGTTTTAAGGAATTAAAAAGTGGGTTCCTTTTTTAATCCAGTGGTTTTTGAAGCTAATCTAGAAGATGACATCCCCATCACTTTTGCATTCTGCAAGATCATTCTTCATTAATAACCTATTACTTCCTCTGCAGCATTGGGCTGCATCCAATTTTACACTGGAATTCTAAAAGTTGATCTACTTTAGTTCTGTAATTATGTCCATGCAGGAGAATGTTTTCTAACTTCAATTCAGCCCCATTTGTCTTGAAATCCCTATGATTTGTGTTACTGAAATGTAAATGAAGTGTAAAACACAGTGTGTGATCAGACAAGTCAGACGAGTCAGGAAAATGGATACTGAAATCTATAAAAGGAAAGAGAGAGAGAGACAGAGAGAGACAGAGAGAGACAGAGAGAGAGACAGAGAAACAGAGACAGAGACAGAGAAACAGAGACAGACCTGATAAGACAGCCAGGTAGAATTCACAGTAGCAGGTGACCTGGAAAGGATTTGGTGGTTATTCTCTTTGTGCCAAAGAAAGCTGAAAGAAATCTGATTATTTCAGGATTTTAATGAATGAAGTCTCTAATAAGCTGTCCTTTGCGACAGTTTTTATTAAGCTTCCATATTAATGATTGAATGTCATGGGAAATTTGAACTTCGATTCCTGTTAGGAGTCAGGGATGTTTATCCATTCTATTCTGGTTAGGTTCCCTTTGTGGGTGTCTGTCTCTTCTGTTCTGGAGGGATTGTAGTAACCCTCACTTTGTGTTTGGATGGAAACAAAAGTGATTCCCCTCCTAACAAATAAGTTCACTGCTCAACATCTTGCTTGGGTGATCTTGCCTTTACCATAGTACATGAAGAAATTCCCAAAACAACACTGCCCTGCATAGAATGGAAAAGAAAATATTCAACATGAAGTTGCATCAAAAGCAATGTTGTCTGTCACCTGTCAGGTGAACATCTTAAATGATATTGAGTCATTGTACTTAGAGCTGGAGGAGGGTTGATAATGACTTATTAATGTTCTTCTATTGAAAAAGATAAATGGAAAAAGGGTATATCTAGTTATCTTTGTTCCTAGGAAAATTTGAATGGATATTAACTGAAGTCAGTCATTTGTGAAATAATTCAGAAAATGGTATCATTCTTATGAAACAATTGATTTTTTTTTCTGTGTGCATTGCCCAGATAATATTTCCAAAAATAACACTATGGGGTTTAGATTTCTATCTCAACCTTCTTTATTTGAAAATCTACTGAGAAGAGAATTACCCTGTATAGTCACGTAATAATAGAGGTGTATGTATTTGTTCCAGCTATTTAAGTTAATTCCCTCTGTTACATGTACCACGAATTTTCACAATAAATATCTTACATTTGCAGTAAGTATAAACATCACAAAATCTCTTATTTTTTGGAGTGATTTTTTTTCAAAGTTCAGTTTAGTGATTTTTTAAAAAGGAAACTAAGAATTTCTATCCTCATCATAGTAGAATATACTAAATAACTTTTTTATAAGAGTAGTAATAATTTTGTAGATTTCAAAGGCAGAAACAGAATATGAAACTGAAGTATTTTACTTTTTCTAGAAATTCAACTTAAAGAAGGTCTATGGAAATAAGGAAATTTACTTTTTGGGGAAAAGTTTGAAAGACTTGATTTATGGAGAGGAGGGACACTTTCAGAAAATCATCAAAGTAGAAAATGAAGGAGAAGGTACAAGGCAACTTTGCACTTCAAGTGCTTTCTCCAGATGATTTTGTTTTTCCTGCAACCTATGTAAATGTGGGCACAAATACATCAAAATGGCAGGAAGGTTTTTCTTCAGGTGCCATTCAGTGAGTGTCTACTAGAAACAGAAGGCTTAATCTTGGTGAAAATTCTGTAACTACCCAAACAGTATCACTGTAATAGGCTAATGCCACTTCATAGGTATTTTGCTACTTCTTTCATATTAAGTTGTTGGTATCTTCCCAATACTGTGTGAAACCATGGTCTTCTTTTTCTGCTCTGTTCCCAACACCTCTCCTCTAGACAAAACAAAACAAGACACCTCTTTATTTTCCAGATAAGGAGAAGGAGACCCAGAAAATTGAAGTGACTTATTCAATTTCACTCAGGCAATTAGCAGCAAGGATAGCTACAGAATATATGTTAGCTTTGCATTCTTTGCTCTGAACTACAATAACTTTTAGTCTATGGTTCTAAGGAATAAGAACAAGTCCACTTCCTTGTTCAGCTCAAAATGGAGCCTTTGGGGGGGGGGGAATAGAATACATTTGAATTTAAATAATTTATTAGACTTCTTCATTTAATTATGCTCATTCAATTTGGCTAATCCTATGGAAAAAAATATAGGATTTAGAGTCAGTGGTCCTGCCTTTATAACTTTGTGCAAGTCATTTAACTTTTTGGGGTCTCATTTAAATGATGGTGACACATAGCAAGAATTTAGTAAATACTGATTGATTGATTGATTGTTCATATTATAAATTCTATCTATGTAACAATTCATAATGGAATCTTCTGATGGAGTTAGGTCGTATGATCAAAAATTGAATCATAAGTTGATTGTCTATAGATCACCTTCTCATAGCAGTCAGTACCCTAATTTGTACCATTGCTATTTTGAGAATTAATTCTGCCTCCTTGTAAGGTCTAAAATTGTCATGATGAGATGCACCATGTCAAATGGCTCACTCTCCTTTTCTCTCTGTAAATTAGCTCTTCTGTTTACAATACTAGTGTACTCCATGCAGTTTTTCAGATTTTGCAATGTGTTGGGGACTTTAAACATCTGCTTTGGAATGTTGTTTATAGACAATTATTGAACAGCTTGATAGTCTTTCATTAAGACCAGGGTGCATTACTTTGGACTATTTTTAGTCTCAAGTTACATAGCTGTGTTCTTTCTTCAAAGCCAGAAACAAACAAAACAAAATGAAGAAGGAAAAGAAAGAAAGAAGCAAAAGAAAAAAGAAAAAAAAGAGCTGAAGTGAGGAGGGCAAGTTTACCATGTCAGACCAACAGGCAAACTAGCTTGATGGCTGTCACTTGGCACTAAGTGACAGCAAGTTGCCGTATGTTGTTCCCAGAATGATGGATGACAAATCTGATTGTTATACAGATGCTTAACTCACTGGTGTGCATTCTAATTTTGAAGATGCCATCTGATTTGCACAGATTAGTATGCCATCCAGCTAGAGAGACGTTCACAAGAAGAGAAAGTCAGAATGGATTTTATTTTTTCCATTATTTGTTGCCTGACAGCCTCGACTTCTAGGACTGTTCTTTATAGCAAGATGCACTTTTTGAGACTCAAGGCTTTGACTATTCTTTCTCTTGCTAAAGAAATTGTGGAGTTGCTATGGAACTAATTTGCATAGGCTTAGACCAAGATCTTCACTGAGAGATTAGCACAATACAAAAGTTAGGAAATATGCTCTTTTCTGGTTTATTACCCAAGTTATCTTTGACTACAAGACAGGAGAATAACCAGTATCCTTGGTGGCTAATCATCCTTTTGCATACATTGTATCCCATAATACATCTATCTCAACCCGTATCTTAGAAGCATGTATAATGGGGATAAAATCCCAAACTGTGTGGGAAAGAACATCTGCTGAGGGGGTTATGTAATTTTCCAGTCAATTTATTCTGTCAAGAAGATAAAGCATTTCATTCCTTTGAAGAGACCAATAATATGGGGGGGGGAGGGCAACAACAACTTAAAAGATGGCAAAAGAACAGTTACGAACAAATAGCTAGGTTATAGCAAACACACACACATATACACACTAATCCACAATAATATTAAGGAAAGCTGGTGGTTGCTTCACTCTTCCCTTGTATTCTTGTCCTGGTTTAGTTAGGGAGATTTGGGGGTACAAAAGTCTCATAATTTACCTAGATTTCAAGAATGTACAGGATTTCAAAACACTTGCAAATGGATTGATCTATAAGTTATTGGTGAATGGTTCTTGGGAACATTGAAAGCCTATAAAATGTTATCCCATATGTCAAAATAGTCAAGCTTCACTCTTACTTGTTTAGTCAATATCTAAACACTCTGAGTGTATGAATTTTCCCCCTTTTTTCCTACCACAATGATGATCAATTTGTGACTACATTACCTGAATGACATTTAACATATGATATAATTTAACTATAGGATCTTTAATATGCCCAGGACAGTATCAGAATACTGTTGCAAGTCTATTGAAAGCTATCTTCTTTGGTAAAAAGTATGCTATCTTTGGTTTCATTTGTTTATTTTCCCTATGTAGAAAGTAATTAAAATGGGAATGAATTTTTAAAAATAAGAAAATATAAGAAAAATAAGATTATGAAAAGAAAGTCAATCAACTGGAAAAGGAGATCCAGAATCTTAAAGAACAAAACAACTCCTTGAAAATTAGAATTGGGCACACTGAAGCCAGCAAAGTTAAAAGAGATCAATAAATAACAAAACAAAATATAAAGAATGAAAAAGTAGAAGAGAATATGAAAAATCTCCTAAGAAAAACAACTGATTGGGAGAATAGATCAAGAAGAGAAAACATAAGAATAATCAGAGTACCTGAAAACTACGATAAAAAAAGAATTTTGATGCAATAATACAAGAAATAATTAAAGAAAATTGTCCTGAAGTGTTAGAACAAGAGGGGAAAGCAGAAATAGAAAAAAAAAATCCACCAATCACCACCTGAAAGAGAACATATGAAGAAATCCTACAGGAATAACATAGTCCAATTTCAAACCCCTAGCTTAAGGAGAAAATATTATAAGCAACAAGAAAAAAAATTCAGTTATAACAGAGCCACAGGTAGAATAACACAAGACCTAGCAGTAGTGACACTAAAAGACCACATATCTTGGGACACTATATATTGAAGAGCAAAAGAACTGGAGTTGTGGCCAAAAATTTTATACCCAGCAAAGTTAAGGAAAATATTGAATGAATAAGAAATAAACATTCAATGAATTGCCAGATTTTCAGGATTTTGTTGCAAAAAAAACTGAACTTAATTTTAAAAATGACATACAAGATTCAAGAGAAATATTGAGGTATGCATCAAAGACTAGTTACAAGAAACTCAATGAGGACAAACTGTTCAATTTTTATATGAGAAAATGTAAAATGTATGTCTAAAGACTGTTCTTAGTAATTAGGTAGTTCAAAAGAAAGATTGGAGTAGATCTGAGTATTATGTGATTTTAAAAAGTAAAAGTGTTTAGGAGAAGGTAAAAAAAATTATACAAATGAGGTGTGAGAGGAGAACTAACATAGGAATTAGATGGGGGAGGAGGGCTGGTAATTCTGGAACCCTTCATTCACTGGGAATGGGTTAAATGATGAGCAATACATATATATCTAGAAGGGTATAAAAGGCTTCTAAATTTAGAAATAAATAAAAGACTAAGGGGATAAGGATGGAGTGAAGGATAAGGGAGGGATTTTTAGAGGGAACCCTTCTCCCATCAGATCCAGTTTAAAGAGAAAACAATACATACATTTAGAAGGGAATAAAAGTCTTCTAAATCTATAAAGAAATAAGAGGGTGCAAGAATAGGATGGGGGGTATAGAAGGGTATCTAGATTAACAGGAATGGGATAAAAAGGAAATAACATGTGTATTTGGAAAGCTGTAAAAGTCTTCAAATTTCATATAGAAACAAGAGGGTAAGGGAAATGGTGGGAGGCAAGGATAAGGTAGGGTTCTTTGGAGGGGGGTGTAGGTTAAGTGATAGAAGGGCAAGGTAGTGGGTAAAAGTAAAGTAGAAGAGTCAGGAGGGACAGGAAGTAAGACACAGACACAAACATAAAATAAAGATCAGGAACAGAATTTATTAGGAAGAAAAGCAAGGGTAGTATTTATGATCTCAAATAAAGTTAGAGCTAAAATAGATTTAATCAAAAGAGAAAAATAAAGAAATGACATTATATGTCATCTATAGTAATCAATATAGTTTTAGACAATTGAAAATAATTAGACAGTATAAGGTTGTAATATTGCTGTGGTGAAAGAAATGATGAGTTGGTGAACTTAGAGAAACATAGAAAGACTTGAACTTAGAAAGGAAGATGTTATCCACCCTCAGAGAAACAGAGGACAAACAAGTATAGTATGGTCTTACATAGATGCATATGAATGTAAATGTCTATATATGAATATGATCATAGATGTATAAGCATATGCATGTGCATGTTAGTGTATGTATGTGTATATGTGTGTACTATGCATGTTTGCATTTAGAGGTATATATGTGTGCATGTATTTGTGTATATGCCTATATACATTTACATATATATACATATAGACAAATATATATGTATATGTACAAACATGCATACACATTTACATCTTCATCTACCTCCTACCTGCCTTCTTAGGGGAGGAAAAAGGGGGGAAGAACAAAGTAAATAGTGCACAGCAGAGAACAAAAAACAACTTACAAGGAAGCAAAGAAAAGATGGACAGCTCTGAACACGTTTAATATTTATTAGATAGATTTTCTTGAAAAGGAAATTTATTGCTGTATATTTTGAATCCTCTCTTATATTATGCCATGCACATGGCAATACTTTTTTTCTTTTATTTAAGTTTTTGTATTTAAGTTTATAATGTTTCTTTTTCTTTTCTTATTGTGTATTTGTTTTAATATTTAAGTTTAAAATAACTTTTATTAATTTTTAAAAAATGAGAATGAATACTAAGAAGCATAGTGTTTTTACTTACATATTTCTTCCTTTAATTTAATTTCTTCCTTTAAGCACTGGTCTCTGGGTGAGGAAAAAAACTATCTATGTAACCCTTGGCTCTCATTTTGTGTCTCCTATTAGAATGTAAATTTCTTGAGGGCAGAGAATGGTTTTTGCTTTTTTTCCTGGTATATAGTAGATACTTTATAGACACTTGCTAATGATATTCATGGTGATTTTATTCATGATAATCATGATGATAAAGAGCAACTCATTTAAATTCTCAAGACTTTGAGGCAACTTTGAGTTTCCTTACCTGAGATTTCCCTATGAAATCACAGATCTAGCCTCTATCCTATTTTTCTGCTATAAGGTTGTGAGACCTGGAAAGGGGAAGGGAATTTTAATGGAAAGGAATAAGTTACTTAATTGCTTCTGCTACTGATGTGGTGAACCTGAGTGAATGACAACTGAAAAAGATGTAAGGTCCTTGAGAATAGGTATGTTGTCTTACTGGTCATTGGGGCAGCTCCATGCTATAGTAGATAGAGGACTAACCTCAGAGTTGGGTAAACCTGAATTAAAATGTTGTCTCAGACAGTTACCAGTTATATCAAATTAGATGAATGTAAATCATTTTGCAACTTTTCCTAAAGGGCTACATAAATGTGAGTTGTTACTGTATTTGTCTATTTCTACATTTCTAACATGGTATCATGTGACGTTAAACATAGATGACACAATAATTTTGAATGAATGAATGCAACTTATGTATGAAATTTTTTCTGTCCCATTTCCCATCTCCTCTCACCCAGAGAGTAAAGTTCTAGAAGAACAACTGAAGAACTCAACACTGTTTTTGTCTTAGTAAGAATTCTTTCAGCTGCTCTTATCAAATCCTTCAAAACAGTTTAAAGGAAAGGTAGTTGACATGATTTTATCACCGAATGGAAAATCTTGTTTTTGATTTCAGTTCTAATATTTATTATGGATGTGAGATCAATGGCAAATGTCACATCTTTATTATACACTATGATCTTTCAAGTACATGGGCCTAACCACAAAGCAATTGATTTATTCTTCACATTTGATATTTTATTTTTTTCCCTCACTTTGACTTTGTATAGGCTGTACACTATTCTGGAAAAGCCTTCATTCCTTATCTCTACTTTTCAGAATTCATGATTTCCTTCAAAGATTAGCTCAGGCATCAACTTCTATAAAAGGCTTTTCCTGATCCTCTCAGCTGTTGGTTCTTTATCCTATTCCCAATTATTTGTTTTGCAATATTTGTGTATACTTACAAGTAGACATATTGTCTCCATTGGTAGAATAAAAGCTCCTTGAGGGCAGTGTCCATTTGATTTTTTTATTCATATATCCGGTGCTAACCTAATGGATGCTTCCTAAATTCTTATTGTTTGATTGATAGACCTGATTTCTTACTTATTAAATCAGGGGATTGAACCAGATGTCTTGGTACCTAGCTACCTCTAATATATTTTTGTGGTTTTCTTTGGCCATGGTAGTACCTCCTCCTCAAACTGAAGGAGGTTAGAAAGTAAAAATAAAAGGAAACATTATAGTTTAGCTACTGGTTTAAATTTGACCTTAGGAATATTTGTTTGGTTAAAATACTATAGGAGGATTTCATGTCTTAATAAAAAGGTAACTCTTTAAGAGAAGGAGCGTAGATAGATGATGTGCTTACCAGCCAGCTGAACAGTGCCTTAATTATTCCATCAAACTGGCATGTTTTTCTTGCTATTTTAATAAAACTAAGTTGTACATTTCCATTTTTGACAGGGGTGGGCTAATCAGTTTGAATAAAAGAAAGAACAAACCCAAGTCTTTACCCATCCCTGGAAACAAGCCAAACCCCATATTTTCCTTATTAAAAAAAAAAAACACTGTAAGAAAGTGGAAAAAAAACTATTTTCTGTTACTTATAGGCACTACTTCTGAGGTATTGTTCTAAATTTTATTTTCTACTTAGAAGCAGTTATCCCTAAGGTAGAGTGACTGGACCTTTGCCCCAGTGTACTGACAACTAGAGGGCATACTTCCTCCTCATGCCATTTGTCCCACACACTACCTCTCTACTTCACTGATTTTCCTATAAGCTTCTTACCAGCTAGAGTGATCACTTCATTCCTTTGCCTGTTTTTTGGCTATCATTCCTCACATTCCAATTGCCCTGGCATACTTCTCCTGGGGTCAGGTTTCTCCATACCATTGCCATACCCTCCCCAGTCATTTCCTCTTTCCCATAAATCCTCCAGTAATATGGTGAATTAGAGTTTAGTTGACATGGGTTTTGGGTTTTTTTGTTTTGGTTTGGTTTTTTTGGTGAGAATGGGCAGTACTATTTCTCACAGGACAATTGTAACCCATTAAAGTGGATAGCTCTGGAACTCACAGCATGACTTTTATGTTGTTAGCTATGATATTCCTTCTCCAAAGAGATTACCCAAACTTTCTGACTTCTCATTCCATGTAAGTGGTTTCCAAGAATCTGTTACTCCTCTCTTTGTGACATAATATATATTCCCACCTCTCAATTTCCCTTGGGATCCAGGATTCCTAATTAAAGTTCTGCTTAGAATTTCAACAGACAATCGTCCCAAAATATAACCAGAGAGAAGTTTACATATAAATAAGAAAAGAACAAATTATCTACTTTCTCCAGGTTCCAGCTTTTTATATATGTAAATTTTGGTCAGTTTAGATACATATTGAAATAATTATATCTTTTCACACATATAGACATATGCTGATAGGTATTTATATCTATTTAGCAACACTTATTTGTATAGATAAATGACACTGATATAAATATAGGTATACATGTAGATAGATATAGATATGGATATAGATGTAGATATAGATGAAATGGGAATTGTGACACTGAAAAGCTTGACATTTTTGATTTTAATCAACTTGCCAGACAATATTATAAATATAATAGGATAGATTTACCAAGATACCATCATATTCACTGGAAGAAAACTAAATAATACTATAATAGAAAGAGCACAAAATTTGCTATAAATAAGTCCTGATCTACCATTTACTATCTATATGACATCTGAGAAATCTCATGGCCCTGAGACTTTGTTGCTTCCTCTGTAAAATGGGAACAAGTATACTTGTACTACTTTTCTGCATTCTTGCGAAGATCAAATGAGAACATGTACATGCATCCTATGGTTCTGAGACCTGTAAAGAACCTTGTTCCACATGGACCAGGTTTATTCCTGGGGGCTAGTTTCATGACTTTTTCTATATCAATTCAAAGTTCTACTCCTTACTCTCTGGCTTCTTTCTGCCTCCTTTCCACTATGTGGCCCTGATTTAGTGAGTCATAATCCAGACCAACAATTTATGACATTCCTAGGCCATGCTCATTTCACTGATGACTCCAATCTTTACAGACTTTTCTACCTTCTCCCCACTAGCTTTATGCCCTCTCTTTCTGGATGTCTTTTACGTAATGTTTCCGCAATTTGAATGTAAGCTCCTTTTGTCTAGGAAGACTTTTTTGCATATAGTTGTTTCCCTAGCATATAGCTTCTTTCCTGGTGCATAGTAAGCACTTCTATGAAAATATTCTTATATACTCATGATATAGCTCATTTTCCCCCAAATGTGAATAAAATAGACTTCCAAGTCCCAAGAAATTACTTAATGCTAAATGGATATCAGAATTTTATTTTTTCCCAGTTACATGGCAAGAAAATTTTAGCATTCATTTTTACAAGATTTTTTTTTACAAATTTTACAAATTTTTCTATCTCCCTCTCCCCTCCCCTCTTCTGAAAATGGTAAAGTTTGCTACAGTTCATACATGTACTATCATGTAAAATATGTCTATATTAGTGAAGTTGTGAAAGAAGAAACAGATCAAAAAGAAAAAAAACACATGAGAAAGAATAAAGTAAGTAAAAAAAATGTTTCAATCTGCATTCAGAGTCCATCAGTTTGTTATCTGGCTAGGAATAGCATTTTCCTTTGTGAGCCCTTTCTGTTTGTCTTGGATATTGTTTTGCTGAGAAGAGCTGAGTCATTCATGGTTGATCATCACACAATGTTACTGTATACAATGTTTTCCTGGTTCTTCTCCTTTCGCTTTGCATTAGTTTGTACAAGTCTTTCCACATTTTACTGAAATCTGCCTTTTCATCATTTCTTATTGCACAGTAGTATTCCATTACATTCATATACCATAGCTTGTTCAGCCATTCCCCAATTGTTGGGCACCTCTCAATTTTCAATCTTTTGCCACTTGAAAAGGGCTGCTATAAATATTTTTGCATATGTAGACCCATTTCCCTTTTCTATTATCTCTTTGGAATACTGTATTGTATTGCTGGATGAAAAGGTATGCACAGTTTGATTGCTCTTTGGGCATAGTTTCAAATTGCTCTCCAGATTGGTTGGATCAGTTCACAACTCCAATAGTGCAGTAAACATGCTTTATGGACTGGTGAATAAGCAATCCCTTTTCTGGTCAATTTACATTGTTTTAAGTAACTCACTGACCTTTCTCTATAAATAGGATATTATATGAAACCTTGTTGAATAAGTCTTTTCTTTTCTTTCTTTTTTGTAACCCAGCTTTCTCTGAAAACTATATTTCTCTAAAAAAGTTTGGCACCTGAAACTCAGGAGCTCTTTAACTTGGATTTGCCCATGGGCAACTCCTAAAATTGTTGCTACCCAGAAAACATTCTTTCTCTGACCAAAAGCCTATAGTCTGGGATTATTATGCCTAGAGAATCCAAAATTCCTTCTCTTTTCCTGAGGAAGATGATTTTCATTATCCATAAAATGTTCTCTCAGCCCATATAGGGTCAGCTAGGTGGTGCAATGGATAAAATGCTGGGCCTGGAGTGAGGAAGAGTCATCTTTCTGAGTTCAAATTTGGCCTCAGACATTTAATAACTGTTTGATCCTGGGAAAGTCACTTAACCTTGTTTAGCTCAGTTCTTAATTTGCAAAATGAGCTGGTGAGCTTTACTAACAAAAGCCCAAATGAGTTCATGAAGAGTTGCATGCAACTGAAACATCTGAACAACAATTAAACCCATATAGAAGCTCATCTACCTTCTGCTGTGTGATTCTGCCACAAATCACTATCAGATGCTACAAGATTTGAGGGAAGAGAAATTCCCTCCTCCACATTGTGTGGATCTTTGAAGCTCTGAAGAAAGAGTGACACTGACAAGCTTGATTTTGTGTACCCTGGAAAAGATACGCAATGCCCAGTTCTTAGTCAGTCAGTTATTAGGGGGCAGTTGCAATGTCTGAAAACCAGTCAGTATGGCACTAGTGAGTATTCTCACAATGCATGAGGAGGCATGCCTCAATGTCCTTTTAAAAAAATCGTTCCCCACCCTTCAATCTCAGTAGGTTGATCATGAAAATCCACCAGTTGCTCATTGTTCTACTTAATCACTCCATTTATATTTATTGAGGGTTTTGGCGATAGCAAAATACTGGATAAGTATAAAATATTGTCCTAATAAATTAAACATATGAGAAGTAACTCTGGATAATGAGTCAAGAAACCCTACTTCTAGTCTGAATTTGTCAACCACTCTGTAGTAGTTGCTTGTCAAATCTGGGCTTCTATTTTCCCCTCTGAAAAAGTTTTGAAGCAGGTAAGATCTCCATTGTCCCTTCCAGCTTTAGATTTCACAATTAGATCACTTCTAAGGCTGTAAGAGTTTGCTTTCATTTCATGACTTAGTCACTCAGGAGGAGAGAATCCTGTATCAGTAATACAAAAAATAGAATAAAAATGATTAAGAATAAAAATGTTTTCAAATCAATCAACCACCCCCTGCACACACACACACACACATACACACACACACACACTCACCCAAAAAATGCAAATGGGTTATTTTCCAAAGGGTTGTTTGCAAGTTGGTTCTTTGGAATTTAGAATTACCCCCACAGAAGCAATGTTATAAATGGGGATTATGTTCCCAGGCCAGCCTACAAAAGTCTATTAAACTGATAATATCCATGAGATATTTTTGGCAAGGTAATAATTCATCACACCTCATCAGCATTACATGGTTTCTTGGGAAAAAATGAATTATAAGTTCCACTCTGGGAATCCAGGATCATGTCTTTCTCCATCTGGCAATGAGAGTTTGGTATTGTGTAGAATCATATGATAGTGGTATCAAAAGTGTGTGGAGGGGAAAAAGGTGGATACACTATGATACTAGTCACTTTCAAGGTCAGCCATTTTACAGGTGGCTTAAATAGGTGAACAAAAGGTGGTTTATTGCTGTACATTTTAGTAGAGGTTTAAGATACTCAGATAGGTTGTTCATAAATTGAGGAAACCTATGTGACTTGTTTATGGAATTCTAAATTTAAATCCACAAGGAAAAAAAGACTTTCCCCATTCTGTATATAATACCATCATAAATCTAGAAATTTCCTTGTGGTGATTTATTTCATTCCCTATCTTTTGCAGATACAGAAATTGAGCCTCAGAGAGGTGACATGATTTGTCCAAGGTCACACAGGTATTAAATGACACTAGCTTAAATACAGGCCCTTTGACTTGGATTTAACAAATTCAGGAGAAGGAAATGATACTCCATTCAAAATTTTGCTAAAATACATAAAATATACTGCAATTTAACTCACAAAGAAATAATTAACATATTACTGTTTATAGAAATAAATCAATGTTAATATAATTATTAGGCACCAGAAGTTTTGCAGGGGATAGAGGGTGGTTCTTGGAGTCATGAAGATGTGAGTTCAAATCTTGCCTCATTCATTAATAACTTTGTGTTCACAGGCAAGTCATTTAACTTCTCTAGGACTCTGTTTCCTTACCTGTAAAACAAGGATAATAAGAGCACATACCTCACAGGGTTACTGTGAGGACTAAATGAGATATGTAAAGTGCTTTGTAAAACTTCAGTAATACATTGTTGATGAATGTATAAATAGCATTGGGAAATAATTTAGAATGATTTGAGAAACTGAATAATCTGCTTGTATCTTTTTGACACAGTGATTACTTTGCTAAGCATACAATTTAAGTAGAATAAAGGTAGAAATCAAAAGTCTCATATGTACCAAAATATTCACAGTAGCACTTTGTTAAAGAAAAAAAAAACTGAAAATGAAATAGAGGTCCATTGAGTGGGAAATGATTAAATTGTGGTAATTGAAAGTAATTGATTATTATTGTGTCTCTTTCATCTTAATGTGTTTTATTTTTAATTTACAAGCATATCCAGATTGCTCCCACTCTATGAGAGCTCTGTAGTAATAAAGGACAATAGAGTAAAAATAACCATGCAATGACCTCATCTGAAATTGTATACAGTATTATATACATCTAGCCCCATTTTCCATACCTATCCATTTTAAAGTTCCCATTGGGGGAAAGGGGAAAAGAAAAAAAAAAATCTTGATAACAAGTACATTTAGTAAACCAAAACAAATATTTTCATTGACTATTTAAAAAAATCTGTCTCACTATGCACCCTAAATCTATCACTTTTGGATGAACAGGGGGATGGCTTACTTTATGTTAGGTTTCAGCATTAATCATAGTTCTTACTTTTATTTTTCAAGCTTATATTTAAAATGTTGTTACTCTATAAATTGTTCTCTTGGTTCTGTCCATTTTATTCTTCATATTGTTTATCACTGTATATATATAACACTGCTGTAGTGGTATAAATTGCACTTCTGATTGTGTTAATTTTACTCTGAATCAATTTATTCAAGTCTTTTCATGTCTCTTTGAAATCATCTATTTCCTCATTTCTTACAGCAAAATAATATTCATTTACATTCATCTACCAAAACTTATTTAGCCATTTCTCATTTCTCAGCATCTCTTTGGGTTCAAGTACTTTTGCCAGCATAAAAGAGCTCCTACATACATGTATATGTATATGTGTGTGTGTGTGTGTGTGTGTGTGTGTGTGTGTGACATATGGGATATTTATTGTATCCTAGGAGGAAAAAGAAAATGGATAGAAAAAATCCAAAGGAACATGAGGTTTATATGAACAGATGCAGACTAAAGAAAGCAACAATGGAAGAACAATTAAGGAATCAAGAAAGTGTTCCAAGGGAGGTATGTTGGGGAAATGTCTGTAGTGTCAAGAAAAGAAACGAAAACACTGACTAGTGGCTACCTTATTAGTAGTTAAGTTGCTCTCTTTTCACCACCTTTCTGTTCCTCACTTACCCCACCCCCCCAAAAAAATAGTATCACCTCTTAGCTAATCTTCTGGTCAAAAAAATTCTTACATTTAATTGGGCTATTTCCTCAGCAACAGAAATGAAGTCAAAGTCTTTCTAGATAAGCCAGTTAATCTTGCAATCTCTTACAAGAATCTTTGAAGACCCAGGGGCAACATTCGGCCAAGATGAAGTTTTAAGGTGAGTACTATATTTACAAAGAAAAGAAAACAACAATGGTCTGTGGACAGAATTGGGAAAGTCAATAGAAGAATAAACATCCACAGACACTGTGATGATTCCTTAAGGAAATATAAGCAATACAAACCAATTGCAACAGAGAAGAAAGAGCACAAAAGATACTAGAAACTGTCTCATACAGCAATAATTTGGTCTCTTTACAAAACTGAGTGATATGGCAGCCAAGGACAACACCAGTTTAGAAACAAAAAAGTTTCTTAAATCTTTGAATGAAGGGTGGTTGGAGATTATAAACAGTATTGCCTGATGGAACTGTGAGGAATATGGAAGAAAAAAGGTTTAAAGAATGTTTGGAGAGCGATTTAGCTAAGCTAAATCATTTAATGATGAAAATTGAAGGTATACACAGATAAAAAAGGAAAAGATCTATAAAGATTTTTATTGAAAAGATTTTTTCATCCCCAAATACACCCCTACATTTAGAATGCAATACAGATCCCCAGATCTCTACGTAGAAAAGTAGGAATGGTATTAAAAAAAAATTCATTGCAGAGTCCAAATGGAAATGAGATACCCATGAGGTATTTTACATTTTCATCTGTTTTTTCATTCTTTTGTTTTTGTTTGATTGATTCTTGCTCTCTCATAGAGTCTTTAGCTTCCATTTGCCCAATTCTAATTTTTAACAAATTGATTTCCTCTATTAGATTTTGTACCTCCTTCCCCAGTTGGCCAATTGTATTTTTTAAGGTCTTATTGTCTGCAGTTAATTTTTGTCCTTCTTTTTCCAAGCTATTGACTCTCTCTTGTATAGCTCTCATTTCTTTTCCCATTTTTTCTTCTACCTCTCTCATTTGTCTTTTAAAATCCTTCTTGCTGACCTGGAAAATCAATCCGGGAGAGACAATTTAAAAATTATCGGTCTACCTGAAAATCAAAATGAAAAAAAAAAAAAGAGCCTGGACAGTCTATTTCAGGAAATCATAAAGGAAAACTACCCTGAGGTCCTAGAACCAGAGGGTAAAATAGCCATAGAAAGAATCCACTGATCACCTCCTGAAAGAGATCCCAAAATGAAAATGCCAAGGAATGTAATAGTCAAATTCCAAAATTACCAGGTCAAAGAGAAAATACTGTAAGCAGCCAAAAAGAAATAGTTTAAATATCATGGAACCACAGTCAGGATTACACAGGACCTTGCAGCTTCTATATTAAAAGATCATAGGCCATGGAATATGATATTCCATAAGGCAAAGGAGCTTGGATTGCAACCAAGGGTCAATTACCCAGTGAAAATGAGCATCATCTTTCAGGGGAGGAGATGGCTATTCAATGAAACAGGGGACTTCCAAACCTTTCTGATAAAAAGACCAGAGCTCAACAGAAAATTGGATCTTCAAATACAAGACTCAAGAGAGACATAAAAAGGTATA
This sequence comes from Vombatus ursinus, assembly GCF_900497805.2. Classification (NCBI taxonomy): domain Eukaryota; kingdom Metazoa; phylum Chordata; class Mammalia; order Diprotodontia; family Vombatidae; genus Vombatus; species Vombatus ursinus. Next base: position 18,320,835 of record NW_020940360.1, on the reverse strand, counting down.
TGGGATAGAAAAAAACAACATATTATTATTAAGGGCAAATTGTTTACATCCCTACAAGGGAAGATGACACTTGTAACCCTTGAGAACTGTATTGTTATTACACCATGTTAAAGGGGTATACATAAAGAGGGTAGGTGTAAGTGGATTTTGATGTAATGATAAAAAAAATCTAATCAAGTGGGTTAAATGTATCCAAGTAAGTGGATTAATCTGATCTAACTAAAAAAATATACTGAGAGAAAAGGAAAGGAGGAGGCAGACAAGGGTAAATTACATTACAGGAAAAGGCACAGAAACCTATTACAGCAGAGGGAAAGAAGGGAGTGAGATGAGCATTGTTTAAACCTTACTCTCATCAGATTTGGCTCCAGAAGGGAATAACATAATCAGTTAGGTACTAATATTGATAGACTTGACCCTTCTCAGCAATACAAGGATCTAAGATATCTCCAAAGGCCTCCTGATGGAAAATGCTACCCACATCCAAAGAAAGGACTATGGAGTTTGAATGCAGATCGAAGCATACTATTTGCTATTTTTTTCTTTTGCTATGTTTTGTTTCCTCTTTCTGGTGGTTCCCCCTATTGGTTCTAATTCTTACTTACAACATCACTAATGTGAAAATATGTTTAATAGGAATGTATATATATATATATTATGTTTATAGATATAGATATAGATATATAGATATACAGCCTATATCAGACTGCATGCTGTCTTGGGGTGGGAAGTGGGGAGGGAAGGGGAAGAAAATTTAAAACTCAAAAGCTTATGGAAGTGATTGCTGATAAATCAAAATAAATTAATTTAAAAATAGTTAATTGTACCACTGAATTAGTACCCACGTACTACTAAAGTGCATTGTGCTTGCTTCTCTTGCTAGAAGCACAACAAAGGTTTTCCTTCACTCAAAAAAAATGAGATACCCTATAGATCAGTAGTTCATAGCCTAGGGAATGGACTTTTAAGGCCTATCAACAGATTTCAGCAAAATCCATTCACTCAGATGGGGAAAAATTATATCTTTATTTCAGCAAAATTGGTGTCCTTTGTATTCTCATGTTTTATTTTATGAGTTTAAAATGTTAATCTGAGAAGGGGACCATAAGCCTCACTAGACTGCCAAATGTGTCAATGTAAAAAAAAAAAGTGAAGAATTCCTATTGTAAATGGCAGGCTCCTCCATATGTTCATTTGTTTTGATAGTATGCTAATTGCATCAAGCCTCATAACACTGTGGAGCCTCCTAAATTAAATTCTAATTCCCCAAAAAGAGTTTTAGTCACACAATAAGAACCAATGGATGAATAGTGCATACCATTCATACTTTGATATGCAATTAGATAAACAATGCATAATACCCACCCTTCACTACACTAGACAGATGTCAAGCATGGACATCGAACTTGACTAAGAATGGAGAACATCTCATCCTGGATTACCTTTGAGAAATTATGCAGTGCTTTTATAGATACCAAGTTATTCTCCCCAAAACCAAGGCTATGTTTTTTTGCATTGATCTGTCAGTGATTGTATTTGACCATGAGTCACAGAATACTAAAGACTCTGAAGATTTAAAAATGAGTCATCCAAAAGCCAATAGAAAACTGCACAATGGGTATGGACAAGCTACAGAATATTGTCAATGAATAATTGAATAAGAAAATGATTTAAATGTATATATATATATATATATATATAAATGTACAACAAGAAAAGTAGAAGGTTTAATCATATAGTAAGAATCAAATGGTGTGGGGTAAGAGTACTGGCTCTGAAGTCAGAAAGTCATATTTAAATTACAGTTCTGATGCTTGTCACTGTCATCTTAGGTGAATGTCCTGTCTCATTCTTGCTTTGGGCTTCCTTTTTCTGATCCATAAAATGAGGGAGTTGATTTCGGAAGGCATCTATGATCCTTTATTAAGTATAACTAATAGAATGACAGTCCACCATTGCTACCCTTACAATGTCAAGAGATAGACAATGATCCCCCACATGTTCCTTGAACCTTCTGTGGAAGATTCGTGGGAGGACATGAACAAAAGGCTCATAAGATGAAGAGTTCTGAACTATAACACTGGAGAGGGTAATCACATTGTTGTGCTCATGGTAGATATATAAAAATATTGACAAACAATACCAAACCTAAGCCATAGTGTAGGTGATATAAACACTACAAGCAGAGATATGGTTCAATAATGAATGACTAAATAGATTTATGTCAGTGTGAAGAAAATTGCTATTGGAATTACCAAAGTAAAGGTCAGGAACTAGAATATGTAGAATTAACAGACTGCTTGTTTTAATGTTTGATTTATAATGTGAAATGAAATTAATATTGTGTAATTAAATAACTTCACAGATTAATCCCAGAAGATTTTATCAATATTTATCATGCCTTTAAAAGTGTCTGAGGCAGACCGAATAAGCGATGTTTTATTGTACTTATCTTAGAGATATGGAACTGAAGTACTATTTCCATAGGAGCTAAAGAGGAGTTTAAGTATCAGGGTGCATCAGCTCCAATCAGGCCTCCTGAAGGCTATTGTTTTATATATATATGTATAATATTAAGCAACCAGACTATGAGGCAACCAGCACAGAAGTTAGAGGAAAGATTATGTACAACCCCAAAGTATGAAATATCTATACTGGAAAACATCCTGTCTAAAGTCCATTGACTAATAAAAATGTTCCTTCCCTCTGCCTATTATATATGTACAACATTTTGCTCTTTAGAATTCCAAATATCCATATCTATGTACCAATGTATGCCATGTAAGGCATGTAAGGTTTTCTAAATGAACTTCATGGGGCATAGGGATAGCTATTTCTGGAATCTAGTCCAGTTTTCTTCAAAAGAGACCAATTTCTGCCTTGAGGGGACCAGTAAAGAGATCTTGAATGACTCTCATTCCTTTTCTGCCTGTATCCAAGAGAAGCATCAGACTAGAATCATATGTCTCGGCCCCTATAAATATTGTTAGTTTATCAGTATGATTTTGGTTCGGAAAAAAAAAAAATCCCTGGTCTGCAGCCTTTAGTTTACATTCACCAATTAAAGTCCTACCAAATATATTTTCATAGTGAATGCTGAGTAAACTCATCTATCCAATTGAAATAAGTCAGAGGTCATAAAAATTAGAATATACCAGAAAATACCCAAGAGTGAATGTACTCTTTAGATGGGAGAGCAAATATCTCAGCTCAAAACAAGAGAGAACTTTCCAAAGGGAAAAATTCCCCTAAGTATCAAATGAAACAAACTGGAAAACAGGAACATAGTGAAAACCTGGCTACACCTGTATGATTATATCTTCCAAAATCCACACAGTTCTCTCCAATAAAGTGCCTATAATAACATATGTCCATCTCCATGAACAAACCCTCCGTTTAGTCTATTCCTTATGGAGATACTCAGTGTTCATCCCATGAAGCATTCTCTTCAACATTTAGAAACCTCATTGAACATAGGCAAGAGGATACAAAATGTCCCAGGCTTAGAAGACCAGTTACACCAAAATAATAACAATAGCTAACATTTATATAGTGCTTACTATGTGCTAGGCACTGTGCTAAGAGCTCTACAATTATCATCTCATTTGATCCTCACACAACCCTGGTATGTATGTGCTATTATTATCTTGCTTTTACAGATGAGGAAACTGAGGCAAAAAAGAAGTTAAATTATTTACCCAAGGTCAGTGTATGAATTCATATTTAAACTCAGGTCTTCCTGCCTCAAAGGTAGGACTTCTATGTACTGTGACACCTAATTGCCCCCTACCTCCCAAAAAAATCAAACAAAAATTATTTGAGTTATGAGTGTACTTTGTAAAGCTTAATGTTATTTAAATTATGTTTTTGTTGTAATTTTCTCATAATATGTATTATATATGATTACATATTGGATAAATCTGAGATCTTTTTCATAACCTCTATATGTCTTCTTCTCTATACAATTCTCATCTATGTCTTTTAAAAATCTTCTTCAGAGTAATATTCTCTCCCATATTATATAATCTTTCAAATATCACTGACAGTGGCTTGGTAATTCTATCTTCCAGTTGTTTTAGGACCCGAAGTTAAGGTTCACTTGAGCTAGGGAACTTGAATTTATCAAGATCTATTAGGTTTTCTATTGGTATATCTTTTTACTTGGAAATCAACTTCCTGTTAGTCATCTTTACTTTGAAATTTCTAGGGTAAAGGTCATTTTACTTGTCAGAGGAAACAGAAGGAACATATGATACGAATAGCTGTATCTTCTCTCTTATCAATAACCATCACCTTATCCAGGCCAAACAAATGCTGTAATCTTGTTTTTAAAGTTTAATAGTATTTTGTTTTTTTTTCCAGGTACATGTGAAGAAAATTTTTAGCATTTATTTTTACAAGATTTTGCTTTCCAAATTTTTCTCCCTCCCTCCCTGACCTTCCCTCTTCTGAAAATGGTAGGCAGTTTGATATACTTTATACATGTGCTATCATGTAAAAAAAAATGTTCATATTAGTCAGAGTTGTGAAAGGAGAAACAGATCAAAAAGGAGAAAAACACAAAAAAGAATAAAGTGAAAAAAAATGCTTTGATCTGCATTCAGCGTCCATTTCTTTATATAGATATGGATAGCATTTTCCTTCATAAATCCTTTCTACTTGAATTAGATTATTGTGTTACTGAGAAGCACTGACTCATGCATAATTGATCATCATGGAATGTTGTTGATACTGTGTACAATGTTTTCCTAGTTCTGCTAATTTCACTTTGCATCAGTTTGTACAACTGATTTCAGGTTTTACTGACCCCTAGAGGATGTTTGTTTGCCATGAACTGCACTGAAGCATGTGGTGGTTCTCTGAATTGGAGTCTGCCAGTTCTTGCTATGCTAAGGCACATGGGGGGTTCTGGGGTTGGCATTTGTATGCTCACTACATTGGGCTCATGATCTTCCATGGCTTTGCTGAGGTGGGGCTTGCTACTGGCTTGCTGGCATGCTTCCTGTCCTGGAATTCATTCCCCTTTTACCTGGATGAGATGGATGCTTCTTACCAATCCTCCAATCTGGGTTTAAAAATCACTCCACCCCATCTTTCCACTGGCTCTGCTGTTACAGGATTTGTTCTGGGGCATTATTTTATGGTTGTTTGGAAGTTAATATGGGAGAGCTACAACAGTTTACTGCTTAGTCCACCATGTTGACTCATGGAAATAGAATTTTGTTTTAATCTTTTTTGATTCTCTTTTTTTCTCTTAGCCCCTTCTCTTTTAATTAGTTTTATTTATAGCTTGTTTGTACATTTGTGTTTGTTTACTTCTTGCCTCGCTCATTAGATTGTAAGTTCAGTAAAGGCAGGTACTGTCTTTTGCCTTATTTTTATCACTAATGCTTAGCATAGTTCTTGGAATATGGTAGCTGCTTAATAAATGTTTATTAACTGACTATTCCATCTATCATTCTTTCTCCCACACTGAGTACAGTGCTTCATACATAGAAGGGGCTTAGTAAATGTGTTTAAACTCGCATGTATTTTATGTGAATTCCGAAGATTCAGATATTAAGATTTCCAACATTCAAAAAAAAAAAAAAAAAGAACAAACAAGAGTGGAGACATCCTATAGTGGATAGAGGGCTTGTCTGAAAGAGGAACATATGGGTTGAAGTCTTACTTCTCACATATTTGTTGTTTGACCCTGAGCAAGCCTCTAGAACTCCTATTTATGTGTTTTCTGAGCAATTCAGACTGTAACTTGTGTAACTGTTATTGCTGATTTGCTCTGGTAGAGGGAATTTGTTCACTGAGAATTCCCTGTAACAGTTAATTTGTATGCTCAGACTAACAAGGTTACAAAATAAAATGAAAGAACCTGAATTAATTCCAAATCATTATAGAATTCCATTATTTATAGAAATATTTTCTGTGGACTTCAGAAGTAGCATAGTTTACTGTAATGTTACCAAATAGATCAGATGTCTACCTGAATTCTTGTTGTCCATATAGCATCCCATTCATGTGAATGTTTAATAATTTAGACATTACTCAGAAAGCTAGGATTTCACCAGTTAGTTAATATAAGACAGTACAGCTTGAGATTCTCTACACTTGAATGTGGACTCCAACCATGGTTTGATGGTAAGATATTTGGGAACATTAGAATTCCAGAAAGGTGAAGTTATATGCCCATCTGAGGTTAGGAGTCAAGTTCATTGACTCCAAATCCAATGCTTTTTTTTCATTATGACAGGCTATCTTGGCTACCTTGGCTATCAAAGTATAGTGCACTGCCCATAGCAAAAGTGTCATCAATTAATTGTCAGGAATTTTATCTCATGTGAATTGTGAGGGGCCAGAAGTTTCACTACTAAGCTATCACATCCCTACTGACTTCCCAGCTACTTTTTCTTCCAGCAAGTTTTTCATGGTATCATGAACCATCATTGATACTATTAATTTCTTTCTTTTGTTGGGGAAAGTAGAAAATTTAAAGGGATGAGGACCTAATAAAGACAAGCTTCACCTATGGTACATAGAAATTTGTGGGCAGGGTTGAGTAGTGACCAGGCTTTTTAATGTCAAATATAATAGCTAAAGTTTAAATAGGGAATAGAAGATGGGGAAGATACTCACTAGGAATGACAATTGATAGTGCCTAAAGAAAAAATAATATACCATAAAATGTAATAAGTGCAAGGCTTAATCCTAGCTCTGCCACTAGTTTGGTAACAGCTTGAGGAAGTCAGCTTAAACATCCTGCATCTCAGTTTTCTCAGCTTTCAAATGGAAATAACAGTCTCTGGCCTATGCATATCACCTTGCTGTTGGAAGATAATTAGTGTGAAAGGACAGAGATAAAGGGCAAAAAGCACTGCCTATGTCTGAGTTGGGTGAAGAGAGTAAACCTAAAGAAGTGAGAAAAGAGGTTTCAAACTGTTGGTTATTTGTATTAATTTAATTCCCTTTCTTTTCATACTACCTTTTTTCTCTTTAAAAAGTGGGTGGTAATGGAGTGGGTAGGATAAATAGAGGGAAACCTAAAATAATATATAATACAAGTTAAAGTAAAGGTAATTATAAGTGTTAATGTGAATGAAATGAATGCCATGAAATGGAGAAGACTGACAAAATGACTCAGAAAGCAAAATCCCTGAAATATGTTCTTTATAAGAAATATACATGAAACATAAGGAATCACACAATGTTAAAATGACCTAGTACAATAGAAATTATTATGCTTCAATTAGATTGAAAAAAAAGTAGAGGTAGCCATTATGATCTCTGACAAAGCAATCACAAAAATGAAACTAGATAAACTTAAAGGCACCATACAAAACGAAGCAATGGGGATAAGCACCACATCTATAAATTCAGTGGCATAAACAACTTTCAGATCAAACAGCCTTTCCTAGTGAATAATACATTCCATGCAATTTATATTCTTAGAGATGCCTAGATTGAATGATTAAGTGACATTCCCAGGGTCACGTAACCAACACATATTAAAAGCCTTGAATCCAAATCTCCTTGGTTTTAGGGCTAACTAGCTACTCATTACAAATTGCCACATTGTGGGAACAACAACAATAACAATAACAACAACAACAACAACAATAAATATGTGAATCTATATCTATCTATCTAAATGCTTAATGGAAGTGCTAATTGAACTACAGAGAAAATTAGACAGTAAAAAGAAAAACACTCCAGGGAACATCAATGTATCTTTTCATACTGAGACAAAAAATATAGATAAATAAGAAATACACTAAAAACTTAAATATTACAAATAGTTAAATAGGACTTTAACAATTAGTGATGAAGAATCATAAGGTGTATTTTTGCTGTTGTTTTTCAGTTGTTTCAGTTGTGTCTGAATCTCCTTGAGTTTATTTGGGGTTTTCTTGGCAATGATACTATAGCAGTTTGCAATTTCTTTCTCCAGCTCATTTTACAGATAAGAAAACTGAGGCAAACATTATTAAAAAACTTGCCCAGAGTTACCTGTAGCCATGTCTGAAGCCGAATTTGAACTCAGATCTTCCTGACTCCCAGCCTGGCACTGTACCCAGAGTGACACTTAGCTGTTCCCACAAGGTGTATACAAATTCACAATTTTGCATGATGTATTTTAAAATAATGAAAAGATGCTAAGCCACAAAAAATTTCTGAACAAAAATAATCAAAATTCTAACTCCCAAAGCAGTTGCTAGAATCTTTCTAATAGAATCTCCTTTTGTCATGTACTTTTGCTTAGAGATAGGTCTAACTCTTTCAATCAATACCAATACCAATACAGTTAATCTTCTGATTTCATCTATTTTCTCAAAGTATTTTATTTTTAAACTTAGTTTGCACTTTTGATAACTTGATTGACTCAATTGAGTTGCTCATAATTAGTTTACACATCTGATAGATCTTTAATTCATTCTGTAATTCAGTCAAAAAGCCATTCTCTTCTGATAAAGTTATCAGGACACATAGCATTTTGTTAGTTAAGTCAGGATGGGGGTGTGAAATACTCTTGTTACTTTTGTCTTTGTTTCCTTAGCACCCAGCACAATGCCTGGGACATAGTAGGTGATTAATAAATACTTGAAGTGATGTATGAAAGTCTTTGAGAAAAATAGGATTCATTCATTCTAGAAATGCAGAAACAGACTTTTCCATAATATGATAAACAATATCTTTGTAAAACCAAGATCAAGAATTATTTATAATTAAGAAATATTTGAAGCCTTTCCAATAAGATCAGGAATAAATAATGACTTTTTGTTGCCATTGCTTTTGTTTGATATGCTTCTAGAAATGCTAGGTATAGAAATAAGCCAAGAAAAAGAAGTTGAAGTTAAAGGTAAAGGCAAAAATCATTTTAAAGATAAGATTATGTGTGTAGAGATTTCTAGAGAGTCAATAAAATAAGTGATGGAAATAATAACTTCACTAAAGTCACAGGATATACAAAATGCACAAAAGGATTTACTTTCCTAAATATTAGTAATAAAATAGCAGAGATTTTTTTTAATCCTGTTAAAATAAGTAGAAAATGTATAAAATAACTGGGAGTCAATCTACTAAGACAAATAGAGGTTATGCATACACATGTATGTATTAATATATTATATATGTATTTCTAACCAGAATTCACTCTTTATAGAAATAAAGAAAATTAAATAGAAAAATATCAATTGTCCATGGTTGAGCCATTCCAGCATAATAGAAAAAAAAAGCATAATATCTAAATCAATTTAGAGATTTAGTTCCATTTTAATGAAATCGCTAAGAGGTTATATCAAGACTTAGCTCTGGACAAGATCTTTAATTTTTTGTGCTGTCTCCCCTTTAACAGATGAGGAAACAGTCCTAGAGAAGGTGAGTATTCCCAAAACTGTACAGATTGTAAGGAGAAGATATGGAATTCAAGTCCAGGTCTTTTGACTGAATCCAGTGCTTTCCAATTATATTGAACTATGTCATCTCTAATTCTCACTCTAATCTTTGCTTTAAATCTCTGCTAGGTTTCAGTGTCCCTGTGTCTCTCATTCTCTCTGATTCTGCTTCCTACATCCAGTTTCTCACCAGTTTCCTTGTTAACTCCCAGTATGTCTCTTTCACATGATAGGTCCCTCCAAGCTTTCCCTTTCTTGAACCCTCTCTCATTCATATCTCTTTTTGTCTTTGGTTTTCGGATATCTTCAGTCATCTCTGCCTATATTAGGAGAAGAGGAAACAGAATATCTAAATAGACCTATCTGAGCAAAAAAAGAAATTAAACAAGCCATATATGAGCTTCCTGGGAGGGAGCAGGTGAGAATCAAGACCAGATGGATTCACAAGTGAATTCTAACATTTAAAGATCAACTGATTCTAATATTAAATAAATTATTTGGAATAATGGGGAAAGACATCATCCTACCAAACTCCTTTTGTGAAACAAATACAATATTGATATCTAAACCAAGAAGAGTAAAACCATAGAAAGAATATAATAGACCAATTTCATTGATGAATATGGATGCAAAAATCCTAAAAAAGACCTTAGCTAGGAGAGTAAAACAATACATTACAAAGATTATATGTTGTGACCAAGTAGAATTTATACCAGGAATGCAGAAATGATTTAACATAAGGAAAACTATTAATTTACTTGATTAGATCAGTAACAAAAAATAACAAAAATCATATGACTATATCAATAGAACAGAAAAATAGAACAGAAAAAGCTTTTGATAAAGTACAACACTTATTTATATTTTAAAAATACTTGAAAGCATAGGTATAAATGGATTTTCCTTAAACTTATAAGAAGTCTTTACCTAAAACCATCAGTAAATATTATTTGTAATGGGGATAAGCTAGAAACCTTCCCAATAAGATCAGATGTGAAACAAGGATGCCCACTGTCACCAATACTGTTCAATGTTGTATTGGAGATCCAATTAATAGCAATAAGGGGAAAAAAGAAATAGAAGGAATCAGAATGGGTAATGAGGTAAACAACTCTCTTTTTGCAGATTATATATTTGGAAAATCCTAAAGACAACTAAAAAGTTAGTTGAAACAATAATTTTTAACAAAGTAGCAGAATATGAAGTAAACAACATGAATCATGAACATTCCTATATATCACCCACAAAACCCTGAAAGAAGAGCTAGTAAGAAATATTACATTTAAAATAACTCTAGACAACATAAATAGCTGGGAGTACACCTGCCAAAACAAATACAGGAACTACATGACCAAAATTATATAAAAAACTTTTTAGTCAAATAAAATCAAATTTAAATAATCAAAGAAATATTAATTGTTCGTGGGTGGTCAGAGCCAATGTAATAAAAATGACAATTTAATCTAAATTAATTTCTATATTCAATGCTACTCTAATTAAATTAACAAAAAATCTTTTACTGAGTTAGAAAAAAATAACAAAATTCATTTGGAAGAATAAAAGGTCAGGAATATCAAAGGAAGCAATAAAAATGTAAAGGAAGGAGGTTTTTCAGTATCAAATCTTAAGCCATATTATGAGGCAGTAATTATCAAAGCTATCTGGTACCTGCTAAGAAATAAAAAGGTAAATCAATGGAATATAGTAGACATACAATCTATAGCAGCAAATGGCTACAGTAACCTCATGTTTAACAAGCATAAGGACAAGTTTTGAGGATAAGAATTCATTATTTGGTAAAAAAAAAAAAAGTGTTGATGACTAACTTTGATAGACCTAACTCTTGTCAGCAATGCAAGGATCTAAGACATCTACAAAAGACTCATGATGGAAGATGCTACCCACATGCAGAGAAAGAACTATGGAGTCTGAATGCAGATCAAAGCATACTATTTGCTCTTTTTTCTTTTTTGTTTTATTTTGTTTCTTCTTTCTCATGGTTCTTCCTATTGGTTCTAATTCTTTTTTACAACATGACTAATGTGAAAAATATGTTTAATAGAAAAGTATATATAGAGCATATATCAGATTGAATGTGGTCTTGGGGAGAGGAAGGAAGGGTAGAAAATGTAAAACTCAAAAGCTTATGGAAGTGAATTTTGAAAACTAAAAATAAATTAATTAATTAAAAAAGAAGAAATGAATAAAAGATCAATGCACCAATAAAAAATTGTTGGGAAAGCTAGAAGGCAGTCTGACAGGAATTGGTCATAGATCAATATTTTACATCATTTACCAAGATAAGGTCAAAATGGATACAAAACTTGATATAAAGGGAGATATTACAAGAAAATTTGAAGAACATATTACTCATCAGACTTATAGATAGGCAAACAATTTATGAATAAACAATAGATTATTAGAAGTATAAAAAGGATAATTCTGATTACATTCAATTAAAAATTGTTTGTGCAAGTAAAACCAATGTAGATGAGATCATAAGGAAACAGATGATTGGGGGGAGGGATGTTATAGACAGTTTCTCAGATGAAGGTCTCATATCTCAAATATATAAAGGATGTTTCAAATCTATGAGATTAGGAGAGATTCCCCAGTTGATAAATGACCAAAGGATATGAACAGGCAGTTTTCTGATGAAGAAATGACAAATTACAGTCATATGAAAAAATGTTCCAAACCATTATTGATTAGAGAAATGCAAATAAAACAACTCTGAGATACCACCTCACTCCTATCAAGTTTTTTTTTTGAGTGGCCATAGTGATAGGGAATTGCTGTGAAACTGGTGTGAGTTTCATAATCAAATCTAATCAATTCAACATTGTTGTGTGCCTCCCAAAAGGAGCAAATGACAGGCTCATGACAATGAGATTGTCACTTGCAGGAAAGCACCATACCACCATGATCAGTGTGCTAAACCATGACAAACCCTGATGAGGTCAAAGAAAAAATTTTTATGAAGACCTGGAGACCCCTATCATCAATGTGCTGAAAGAGCACAAGTTTGTAATTCTAGGTGATTTTAATGCCAGAATAGGCACAAATTACCAAATATGGCAGGGAGTCCTTGGGAGGAATGAAGTTGGAAACAGCAGCAGCAACGGTCACTAACTACTGAAGACTTGTGGCTCTCATGACCTCATCACCAACACTGTCTTCCATTTACTTAAATGCAATAATATTTCATGGATGCACCATTGCAGCAAACATTGGCATTTAAAAGAGTATGTCTTTGTAGGGAGATGAGAGAAGCAAGGTGTGAGAGTAGTGAAGGCTATGTATGACACAGAGAGCTGAAACTATCATAACATCTTCTCCAAGCTAAACATCCGTGTTTAACAAAAGCAGCAACCCCAAGGCAAGATGACAACCAGAAGACGATGTCAGCAGATTAGACCATTTCTTTGAGGGTAAACAGTTTGTTGCTAACTTGGAGGGAAAGTTGAGCCAACATATGACTGGCAACTGTAGAGCAGAGAGTGGGAAGCTTTCAAAAATTTGGTGTACAGCACCACATATACTCATCTGGGTGGAACGCTCACAAACATCAAGACTAGTTTGACAAAAATGATCAAGAAATTCAGAATCTGGTAAATGAAAAATTGAGAAATCCATAGGGTTTAACTGGAAGGCACTTTGTCTGTCTTTAAAAAAGCAGCATTTAACTCCATCAGAAGTAAAGTACAAGTGAAGTTCAAAGAAATGCAGGATTGTTGGCTCAGTAAGAAGGCCAACGATATTAAGTTTTTACAATGATAGTAGCAATGCAAAGTGCTTTTATGATGTCCTAAAGGCTATTTATGGCCCAAAGAACTATGGTGCATCTCAACTACTAAGTGCTGATGGAGCCACATCGATTAGCAATCGTGACAAATTTGGTTGCCCAGAGAAGTTCATCAGTATTGTATGCCAGTTTCATGATAGCATGCTTGCATGGGTTCTGAATAATGGACAATGCTTGTATGCTTTCCCAGTCACCAATGAAATGAAATGGCTGTATGCTTATTTCCATGCATGATGTTTTCAGCAATGTTGTTGAAAGTCTTCAACAAGGATGAAAACAGCATCAAGGTCAGATACCACACTGACAGTGAATTATTGAACTTGAAAAGGCAACAAGCCAAGATCAAAGTGGAGGGACAGTTGTTGAGTAATTTTTTGTTCACAATGCAGTCTCTGAGGTTAGGATGCAACAGCTTATGGATTGATTTTCTTCCTCTTGCACTAATTTTGGCCTAACAATTAACATAAAGAAAACAGAAGTTCTCCACTAGCCAATACTATACCACCCATGGTGTAGTGAAAACATAGGTTATAGGAAATGGAGAAATTTTGCATATTGTGGATAAGTTCACTTACCCTGGAAGTATACTTTCCAGGGATATACACATAGATGATGAGGTTGACAGACCCATTGCCAAAGCTAACTTGGTGTCAGAGAGGCATTGAAGAAAAGTATGGGAGAGAAGGGGTATTACTATTCTTATGAAACTGAAGGTCTACAGATTTATTGTGTTGACCTCATTTTTGTATGCCTATGAATCCTGGACAATACACCAGTGCCATGCCAGGAAACAGAATTGCTTCCATTGGAATTAGGAAGATTCTGAAGATCATCTGGCAAAACAGGATACCAGACATTGAGGTACTTCTTTGAACTAAACTGCCAAGCATTCAAACTCTACTGCAAAGAGTGCAACTCCGAAGGGCCAGCCATGTTGTTTTAATATCAAATACACATTTGCCTAAAAGACTATTTTACAGAGAGCTCATTTAAGGCAAGGCCTCACATGGAGATCAGAAGAAGAAACACAAGGACAGCCTCGAGGTGTCTCTGAAAATCTTTGGTATTGATTGTAAAATATAGGACACACTGGCACAGTACCACCCAGCATGATATCTCTGGATCAAAGAAGGAACTGTATTCTATGAGCAAAACAGAATTGCAATAGCTCAAAAGAAATGTGAAATGAACAGATTTAGAGACATCTCCATTCCAAATGTTCATATGGACTATTTATGCCTGACTTGTGATAGAGCTTTCAGAATTCACATCGGTCTCATCAGCCACAGGCTGACATACTATACCTTGATCCTGACATACTGAGGTTATTTTGGTCCTCTTTGAGCATGAAGGACAATAACCATGTATACATAAATCTACATATATATATATATACATACATACATACACATATACATATATGTAAATGTTATATGCACACACAAATAAGAACAAATATTATTCCTCAATAGATAAGTAGTCAGAAGATGTGAAGAGTTTTCAAAGGAAGAAATACAAGCTGCCAATAAAAGTATGACTTCTCTAAATCACTAATAATTGAAGAAAAGAAAATTTAAATAGCTTTGAGATTTTGTTCTCACCCATCAGATCCACAAAGATAACAAAAGAATAAAATGTTAAATCATCAGGAATCAGAAACAAGGATCAAAAGTTTATACTCTTAGTAGAACCCCCTAAAATGACCCCAAGCATTCTGAAAAACTCTTAGAATAATAATTTATAAATCTTTGAATTCCACAAACTCTGTCATCCACCAATGCCACTTCCTGGCCAGTACTCCAAGAAAGTTAAAGACAGAGGAAAAGTCCTATATATACATCATCTTTTAGCAGCAGTGAGCCCCAGGATGATGAAATGGATAAAGAGCTGGCCTCAGAGTCACAAATCTCTCTTTTCAAGCTCTGTCTTTAACACTTCCTGATTGTATGATCTTGTCACCTAATTTTTCTTTTCCCCAAGCAAATCCCTAGGACTGTTCTCAGAATTACCTATATCAGTGAAAGCAGAGAAGGGATGAAAAATAAGATAAATTTACACAAGTAATTTCCAATATTGTGTGCCTATTGATGGGGAGGAAGTGGAACAAATTGTGGCATTTGAATATTGTTCTAAATGAATTGACAAATATGAAGAATTGAGAAACACTTGAGAATATTTGTATGAACTTATTATTACTGAAATAAGCAGACTCAAGAGAACAATATACACAATAATCTCGATAATAATCACAATAGGAAAACAACATTGAAAGTCATCAGAACTTTGGACAATGCACTGATCACTTATGACTTCAGGGTAATGAAAGGCAGAGAAAAGGTAGTATACTAGAGCTATGTGGGGAAAAGCATTTTCAGACATGGACAGGGTGATGCTTTATTTGCTTGACTAACTTGTCACAAAAGAGGGTTCTTTTAGTATATGGGACAGAGTCATTGGGAAGTGGCAATGAACTTAAGTAAAAAAGAGATTATTAATTATATATATATATATATACACACATATTATATATAATTTAAATCTCAACATAAAGGAGAGGCAATTGGTATAGTGGATGGTGGGAGAATGGCTTGGGGAGTGGCTCTCTTAATGAATGGAGAATGGTCTTGAAGTCCCATTTTTCCAACATTAAGCATATTGGAGTGTATGGAAATCAAATTTAACTGTAATTATAGGAATGAACTTTGAACTCAATGGGATTGATAAATTGTTAAACATTATAATTGACTTTCTAACTACCTTATTATTACATGAACTAGATGTGGCAATGTATAAAATTATCAGAATTTCTAGAGTTTGTCTTCAGGATGAACCTGAAGCAAAGCTTTGGTGTGCCTTTTGACTTTATTTACAATACTAGTTGTAGTTAAAGAGGCTCATTAATATCCTACATCAATCAATTCCTAGAATCAGGAAGGCCTGAGCTCAAATTCTGCCTATTCACTGGACAAGTCATTTTACTTCTCTGGGATTCAATATCCTCATCTATAAAATAAGGAGGTTGGAATCAATGGCCTCTAAGGGACAGCAAGGTGGTGCAGTGGATAGAGCACTGGGCCTGGAATCAGGAGGAGCTGAGTTCAAATCTGACCTCAGATGAGACAATTGATACTAACTGTGTGACCCTGGGCAAGTCAATTAACCCCAATTGCCTCACTGAAAAGAAAAAAGAATTAATGACCTCTAAATTTCATTGCAGGGCCAAATCTATGATCATAGTCATAATAACTATTGTCTGACCTCTATAAGGTGTGAAAACTGAGATTAGTCAAATCTAGATTTATTTGCTCGTATTAAATAAGTATTAATTACTTAGTAAAATTAATATAAGGCTCAGATTCTTAAAATCTAGCCACTGCTCATATTCTTGCAATCTAGCCAATAGCTCACTAATGTTCAAACTCCTTAAGAATCTGCCCAATATGACGGATATTCTAATAAACTTTGTCTTTGGCTGAAAAAAAATTAATATGAATATTGTGTTCTAAGGATAGTCCTTACAAATTATTATTCTTGGCTTTGATTCTTATAATCTAGCCGCTGCTTAGATTCTTAATATCTAGCCAATAGCTTACTAATATTCAGACTCCTTAAGAGTCTGCCCAATATGATGGATGTTCTAATAAACCTTATATTTGGCTGAAAGAAGGCTTGGGTTGAATTCTTTCAGGCAGGAGCCACGTATTGTGATGTTGGGGTCCCAGCACCCCTGAACCCCTAAACTTTATCACTTTGGTGGCCCATACAGGGAAACTGCCTAACCCCAAGTTCTTCTCCAGACAAGACCGGAAAGTATGTAAGCTTCCCCGCCACCTCCTTTCTTGCTCTGCAGTTGGAGTAGCTCTCCAAGCACCAAGGCTTG
This sequence comes from Vombatus ursinus, assembly GCF_900497805.2. Taxonomy (NCBI): domain Eukaryota; kingdom Metazoa; phylum Chordata; class Mammalia; order Diprotodontia; family Vombatidae; genus Vombatus; species Vombatus ursinus. Next base: position 18,303,764 of record NW_020940360.1, on the reverse strand, counting down.
GAGGTACTTTTTGGGCAGACAGTTATGAGACTGTCTCACACTCAGCCTGGAGCTCTCAGGCTCTTGGTCCACTGGGTCGGTTCAAGGCCATGGACCTGGGTATACCTTCCATAGCATAGAGGACAAGGACGGACTCCCTATATGGAAGCAGATGCCCAATTCTGTCAGTTCTCTGAGCGCTAGGGAATTGGGGGAAACTGCAGTTGCTTTTTGGCTCCCTAAGGTTTACTTACTCCCCTCTACACTCCTGAATCCTCCTTCATGGAGGTTATAGGGAAAAGTTAGAACAGCTAAAAATATCTTGGCAGATTCTGGAGGTTTTGTGATTGATCATTAAGGAGTTTTGAAATTCCTCTTTACAACCCTGGTCACTCCCTTCTCCCACTCCCTTCCCTTAAATCAAGAGGGTATCTGTTAATCCCTCTCATAGGAGAAGAGTTTCACTCTTTACCCTTCACCTTTGATTTCACCCTCCCCCACCCAGGAAAGGAAGGAGGTGGGAGGGACAGCAGCTACAGCATGGGCCCCCCTAGCAATGGCCTTGGGCCCTAGGGCAACCTTTGCCTGGAAGCATCACCCAGGTGCAGCACATCCTGCTCAAGGTAAAGAAGCTAGCCCCCAAACCTGGGTAAACATGCTCTTTTAAATTTGTAGTTTTAACTGTTAATGATGAGAGATGTTGATTTTCTGTGTAAAGTAATTTGGAAATGAATTTAACAAAATTGAAGTCACCTGATTAGTAATGGGTTTGTTTCAAGTTTCAAATTGGTGAACTTTTTTGTTTCGGTTATCTCAAGCAACTTTTTATAATTTGGTTACTGCTAAAATAATTTGGCTATTGTTGGTTATTGTTTTAATGTGTAAACTTGCCAAAAAGCTTGTATAGGTTTTGATTTGCTGAGAATTTGCAAGTATATAGAAATCTCTAATGATTGGCTTTTTACACCAGGACAAATTTAAAGTTGAGATCTAAATCCTAGAAAAGTTTTTCCTAACCTGTGATTAGTGAAACTTACTGTTTGAGGTAAAAGCTCATGGGATTTTATTTTGAGTTGTCTGATGGGTCATAATTCATCGATTATCAATAATCCACCATCTAAGAGAAATGCCACAAGCTACTCAGAGAGAATGTGATACTGGTGGGAAGTCAGCATTGGGAAAAACTGAGAGGACAATTTTAGCCTCAGTCTAAGATGGGATCCTCCTGGCTTAGTTTCCCAATTATGTTCCTTTGAAAAGGAATGTTACTCACTTGGCTATTCCTGAGTCTGGCTATGAGGTGGATTTGACACTGCATGGTTGGGAAACTGAATTATCTGAATCCAAACAGTGAAGGATGTATTATCCTGTCATATCTGGACCCTGCAGTTTTTTTTTTTTTTTGTTAACTTTGTGTCTTCCAAACTATAGGCCATTCACCTACAGTTGGTAGCAAACAGTGGGTGCCAGCCAATGCCCCCCCATCACCTGGATGCAGTCCAATTAACCTCCTCTTTGGGACCCCCTCGAGGCAGAGACAGCTCTATGCCCCTTACCAGCAGGAATCAGTTTCAGAAGCCAAGATCTTTGCTCCTTATCCCAAAAGAATTTGGGTCCCATTTGTTTGAGGGGGGAATGATGAGGATGGGAGCTAGACCCCAGAAAGGAAAAACCCTGGAGCCAAATCTCTGGCTTTTGCTTGAAGCTATAATCCCATCAACTGGCCTTTCATTGTGGCTACACCCAATCTCCCAATTCTGTTACCCTTAACCTAGCCTAGCCCTCCATTGTCTTATCTCCCTATGGCCCCCAGCCATTTCCTACCCTTAATCCTAAGGAGGCTCCATTCTCCCTTGGCCAAGTGGTCCAGGTCCCAGGAGTTCTGTTCACCCCAGCTTACTGGCCACTCCCATTCAGATCTTCCTTAGATCCCTCCCTGAATCACCCCAAATTACTTGGCCACTCCTAGATTCCCCCCCAGGGGATATATAAGGAATATAAGGTCCATCTTGTCTCCATTAAGGTGTTCAAATTCTTAAAATCTAGCCACTGCTCAGATTCTTACAATCCAGCCAATAGCTCACTAATGTTCAGACTCCTTAAGAGTTTGTCCAATATGATAGATGTTCTAATAAACCTTGTCTTTGGCTGAAAAAAATTAATATAAATGTTGTGTTGTAAGGATAGTCCTTACAAATTATTATCTTCCCAGGTTCTACAAACAATTGAAATATCTCTTACTATCAACAAGTATTACAAGTAATACAAGTAACAAGTAATTACTTATTAACAAGTTTGTAGCTGAAAAAGTTTCTCATGCATTAGGTGAATGAAGAAGCTTATAGCTGAACAGGCAGAAAGAAACCTTTGAGCTCTCAGCATATAGGTACAAATTGTTGGTACTAGTTATATAGAGATGAGTTAGATACTCATAGTCTTGTCTTTTCCAAGACACATTCAGAGAGAATGATCAGTAGCACATTTTCAAGCATAAAGAACAATAGACATTTTAGCATCAGGAAATTGCTATTTTATCCCCCTTTTACAATATACAAGATAAGACCTCAACATCCTTCAAATGAGATTCCTCTTTCCTATTTTAACATGTCAAACTAATTCTTCACTCTGCTTTGGATTACTTAATTTCCAAGTGAAAAATAACAGTTGGAATATCTTATATTTCATGGCAAGTGTGTGATATATTTGATCAATATAACTACCTCACCTCATAAATATTTTAGGGGGTATGGTGAATGGAAATGAGTAAATGTGGTAGCCAATATTTATGAAGAACTCCTTTGCCTCCATATTAACTATGTCTTTGATATTTTCTAACATTGTATTATAGGATAAGATCTGAAGGCCATCTTAGAAAAAATCTGCTATGACCTCCTAATTTTTCAGATGAGGAAAATTAAGCCCAGAGTGATTTAAGTGATCTGACCAAGGTCACAGAAGAAAGAATATAATTAGGAATCAATCCTATTATATAAATCATGCTTCTATTCCCATCTCTCATTGAACAGAAAAGGAAACTGAGAATCAGAAAGACGAAATTATTTGCCCAAGGAAATAGTGATTTATTGGGAATGCTAGCAATATAACTTGTGTCTTCTGTCTCCCAAAATAATGTTCTTGTGCTATAAAGTCCATTCTAATATGTACAAAATCAATCAACCAACAAATATTTATTAAGCTCCTACTATCTGCTAGATACTATGCTAGAAAGTGGAGTTATAAAGAAAAAAGTGTACAGTCTTATCCTATGGACCTCACATATCATAATAGCAGGGGACACTGTGTACATAATTTATGTATATGCAGAATACAGATAAAATAAGTAGGAGTCTGGGCAAGGGAGGTCACTATAAGCTCAGGCTATTAAGAAAATCTTTACATAAAAGGTGGGGCTTGAGCTGAGTCTTGAAAGAAGTTAGGGATTTTAAGAGCAGATGGTGAAGAAGTGAATAACCATCATGAGGGATGAATATTACAGAGGCATAGAGATGGGAGATTGAGTGTTATAAATTAGATAAGAGAAGATCGAATAAGATATTCTGTTATTTCAAGTAGGTTCTTGAGCTGAGTCTGGAAGGTTTACATTATTAAAAAGAAGAAAAAGCAACAACTTTGTTTTCTGACTTCCTTGACTCAGTTTGTATTTCTTGCATCAACAATCTCATGTTTGCTTTCTTCAGTGTTTGCCCTCAACATACAGAGTATCTCTTGTTAAGCTCCACATAGTTCAATGTAAAAAAGCACTAGAATTAGAGACAGATGACCGAGTTTTCAACCCTGGCTTTGCAACTAATTAACTATGTGACCTTGGATAAGGCATTTGACCTCTTTGCACCTCAGTAGCTTCATCTTCATTTTTCATTAAATGATCTCTGGGGTCCCTTCCTCCTATCATATTGCATGTGAGGGTTTGTGTATATATGTGTGCATTTGTGGGCATACATACATGTTTGTATGTGTGAACAACTGAATATAGATGGAGTTCTTCATAGTAGAGTGGACAGTCCCTACTTTTTTTCTAGTTGCTCAAACACTTCTTACCCGTAAAAAATCTGCCTCTCTTTGGATGCTTGCATGTTTCCAAAAGCCTTGGCGAGGTGCAAACCAGATTGAATTATCTGCTCTTGCCACGTTAACAGTGATGACTAAGACAAAGGAACCTTTGAGTTTGCAAAGGTTGGGCGAAATATGTTAAAAGTCTTTCACAACTAAATCTCCTGTTACATCCAAAGCCATAGGGTAGAAGTAGTGCTACCGGTAAGTTATTTTTAAGGTCTGAGGAAAATCTAGATGCAGGCTGACAGTCCCTGAAGTATAGCAAGAAAGAATCAACTACTAGACCTTCAGAATTTGTCTTTGACTTAGAGATTTGGACACTTAAATATTATCATATGATTTCATGATTTAGAAGATACAATTAAATATGATCTCAAGTACTTAAAAACAGGAAAAAGTATTTCCATTAAAGGAGTTTTGAGTCAGTGTCCATTTGTAGAAAAATTTGACTTTAAATATCTGAACAAAAATCATCCCCAAACAATGCCTATATGTGAGCCAGTGTGCGTAAGAGCAAGGAAAATAGTCCTTTTCATTCTATTTTCTTTCCTCCAGTTGGCTTATTAACCATATCAAGTTAACCGTTAATTGCAGGTTACCAAGAGGTTACTTATCCCTTTGTAATCAAATATCTCATTCATTAACAACCACTGCAATGAAATATCTGCTGCTGAAAATGTAACTGAAACTTTTCTTCTCTTGGCTTCAGTAATGGACCATTTTGGACTTATCATCATTTGTGAAAATCAAAACTAGTATTTAGGAAAAATTAATTTGTGTTTTTAGTAATGGATTTATCAGTCTGGAAAAGTAAAAAAACAAACAAAAAGAACTTACTAGGAATCCAAAACTTTATTAGAATTGTTAAACATTCAGAAAAAGAAAGAAATTTTGCTTTTGGGAGTGTTTTATCTAACTATGGAATAAACTCAATAAAGATATTACGTTTTTTTTCCTGATTTTATTGATAAATTTTGTCTAAACCTGCTTTTATATGGAGTAGGTTAAAAAGATATAGTCATAGTTGATAAAGCTCATGTGTATTTCAAATAAAATAAAGTAATTTAAGAACTTTGCTTACTTCCTTAGTCATTCAGTTTCATATACAAGAAAAATAAAAAAGATTGTTTTATTTACAAGGGCAATTATAGATATACATGCATAAATATGAATTCTTTCTCTATATGTCAACATAGATATACCTATACATGTTTGCGTATTACCTTAAGATATTACTTTTCTAGTTAATGTGACCATTCCAGGCTTAATGCATTCTATGGTTGAGCCAAACTGATATATTTGCTATTTTCTAACCTTAACTTCATGTCCCTCCTCCGTGACTTTTCCCAATCCGTCTTCTGTGTCTAAGATGCTTTCCCTCTTCATTTTTATCTTTGAGAATCCTTAGCTTCTTTCAAGATTGAGATATCATGTCTAATAAGAAACCTTTCCAGTTCCTCCTAATTTTTTGTGTTTTTATGGTTCATTCTTGCCTCCTATACACATACCCCTAATAGAATATAAATTATCTAAGGTCAGAGATTGTCTTTAATTGTATTAATGTATACACAGCATATAGCACAGAGTACATCAACAATAGAAAATGATTAATAAATGTTTGTTGGATTGGATTGGATTGTACTCCTTTAACTTTTTTTTTCACAAACCTTAAAGTGCTATATAAAATCCAGCTATACTACTACCACTACTACTACTACTACTACTACTACTACTACTACTACTACTACTAC
>NW_020940360.1:18269499-18297950 GCF_900497805.2 Vombatus ursinus | reverse complement strand
ACTACTACTACTACTACTACTACTACTACTACTACTACTACTACTACTACCATGCTACTACTACTGCTGCTACTACTACTACTTATTGTTGTTTCAACCAGATAAGTCATTCTTAGCTCTTTCTAATGTAGTACATTGTTTACAGATAGCAACCACACTTGCTCACTATGCCAACATACTTTGAAGCATCCTTTCCCTTTGTAATTATATTATATAGCTAAAGTTTAATACAGGCTAATTTTTAGCCTTGCGAGAACAAATTTAAAAGGCACGTACCACACTCAATTTATGCCTGTAACATAAAACAGGTAACAGGACAAAAGTCATGCAGACACCTGAGCAATGTTATACATTACCAGAGGCTCTGGATAATGTTCAAGGTAAAGAAAAACACCCATTTCAGGTGCGAGCACAAATCTGATTTCATGATTGGCTGGTAAATTAAACTCTTCACACTTCATGGGGAAGGACTGACTTGTATTTTGATTTACACTGAACATTAAACAGCGTTTTCAGCTAATCTTCAACATTAACATTCTGTTAAATATTAGCCTTAGCATATACTTGTGGTATTGTTTTGGTTCATCTATGTTCTTTGTCTCTTAGTATTTTCATCTCAAGTGACAACCTTTGAGAGCAAGGATCATTTAAATTTGTTACCACTCAAATATAATAGGGTTGCCTTTTTGGACAACAGAATTATTAAATCATAGAATGTCAAAGTTGGCACACATCTTAGGTAACTTCCAGTCCCCCTTCCTCCTTTTCATATGTGAGGAAACCAAGTCCAAGAAATTGTCCCTGAAATCCCAAAGCTGCAACTAGGAAGTGGGTCTCCTAGCTTCTACTTCCAGGTTACTTCACTTAACTGCCTCTAACATCGATATTTCTAAAGAAATAGGAATATTAAAGATACTATTGACAGTGATTTTGACACAGAATTTTTATCTTCAACTTTAGCTCTAGTTCAAGAATTTGGCAACTTGAAATGCAGAACAAGACATAACTCATTCCTAGGAACCAACAAAACATGAAACAATATAGACATATTGCCAACACACATTTGTTAAGTGCCTATTCTGCACAAAGAACCATGCTAAGCATTAGGAGTTAAAAGTTAATTCCCCAGAGCTTCTAGCTAATCTAGCTGGGGTTGAAGTTATAATATAACAATATTCCATGATAAAAAAATAGAGAAAAGAAAACAAACAAAAAAAAGCAGTGCTATGTGACATATTTGTGCAAGGGCCAATATTAGCCAAGGTAATAGGGGAAGGAGACATTTGAGTTATGTTTTGAAGGATAAATAATAATTCAATAGAGGACAAAAGAAGAGGATAGGTGACAGGATTTGTGCATGTGTATGTGTGTGTGTGTGTGTGTGTGTGTGTGTAGTTTATTGTCACTTCATGTATTTGGACATTAGGTTACTCACGTTCAAAGATTAATGGTGGTAGTGATGAACTCTAAATTTACATATGTGTATATAAGTATACACACATACATATATGTATATATACATATTTATTTCCATATAATGTACATGTATACACACAAATTTATATATACATATATGCATGCAGGTGTATGTGTATGTATTTGTGTGTATGTGCACATGTATAAACACGTGGACATATATGTACCTGCATATATATATATATATATATATATATATATATATATATGAATTTGGAATTTATCTATTACCACCATTAAGTTTTATACATGAGTAGCCTGATACCCAGAGACATGAAGTGACAATATCTTATACAAACATACATGTATTCGTGTATAAATATATATCCTGTCACCTGCCCTATTCCTTCATCTATATTATATATAGATATTATATAGATATATACATATTTGTGTATGTATGTGCATATGTATATATGGAAAGGCCTAAGCCTAGACCTGGAAATATTTTTTTTCAGAAATAGAAAGTTCTCCAGTTTGACTGGAATCAAGAGGTGTACTGGAGCTGGTTTGAGAAAGTGTATTATTAAATTTGGTGAATGCAAAAATTATAACTATTTTCTGTTGCTTGTTAAAACTTAAGGATAGAAAAAATGTTAATAATATAGATCAAATTTAAAAGTGTGACCTACATCCAGTTGTTAAATTTTTACCAACATACTCCTTGCTGGCATTTACATATCAGGAAGACATGAAAAAAAAGCTAGAAAGGTAAGGTGACACTGATGTTAAAGTAGGACTTGAATGTCTAACAGAGGGATTGAAACTGTATTTAGAACTAATTTCAATTCAATTAATTTAAGGTTTTCAATAGGAAAGCTTGGAAGCTACTTCGAAAGAGAAATGGCATATCTAATCTATAGGTAAGAAAGATTATTCTCTCAATAGTACAAAGGATAAATTGAGGTGGAGAGTAAAGGTGAACATGTCTGGTCAATTGTGGGTATAAGTCAAACTCTCTCTGCTGACTCAAAAAAGTACTTCAACAGGATACAATTGTAGTAGTTGTAGAAAATCATAATGAGGTACTGATGAAGGTGGCGGCAGTTGGAAGAAAGAGAAAGAGGGAGATATGAGAAATATTACTGAGATGGAATGTTGTTTGGCTGAATCACTTGCCAGACTCAAAAAAATCAAAGGATTTGTCCAATCAAGACCATACAGCAAATTAGTAAATAACCAGTTTTTTAATCCAAGTCTTCCTCATTTTATTCTAGTATTCTTTTCACTACATCCCATTGTGCTTACTAAATCTCTACAGCATTCTGTAGATTATATGTGTTGAATTAGGTGTTGAAATACATAGAGTAAAGAAAAGCTCACTAATTTGTGATACATATCTTATATGGAAAGAGCATATTGATTGCTAAATTCAAAAGACCTACACTTGAATTCCATCACTATGACTCACTATCTGTGTACATTGGATAAATCACTTTATGTCTCTGGGCCTCAAGTATTCATATAGAAAAATAAATAGTGTTACTAGATGAACTCCAAATTCTCCTCTAGCTCTGAGGTTTAGGGAAAAATATAATAAATTCAATGAACACATTTTTTAGGCATGCTGAGTTTGAAGGGATGGAATTTGAAGACATGGAATTTTTGGGCACCTGTGACACATTCCACTAACTGACCTAGGGCAAGTGGAATGAAGTAAACCCTCAGCTGAGTAGGGACTGAGTGGAGCAGGACAAGAACAATGAGACATTGATATGTACACACCTCTAGGGGTGAAGCTAGGAATAGGGTTAACTGCTTCCACACTACTGATAAAATTGTAATTGCTGCTGTAGTCCTCTAAATGCCATACCTTGGGTAAAAGTCTCAGGTATGCCATCTTAGTAATATCATTCCATGAGAACACCAGAATCCCAAAGCTGAACTTATGTGCTACAAAATTGGATCATTTTCTTTTCCCAAAGGGATCTTACCTGGATCACTTGCAACTTTTGAGACTCACATATCCTCTATACTCCTTGCCCATGTGGTCCCTCTCTCCTTCAGTTTGGAGAGAGTAAAGGTTAGACAGTAGAGACATCCTTCTAGGTCCCCTATTTAAGGAGGGTACTCAGGATATTCATCTCTACATTTCCCACTTGGCTACCCTCTTCTGGATTTCATCATGCTCCCTCACCAGATATGCTTTCCTCCCTCCTTTTCATCTTCTTTTCATTCCTTGTCATTCCATTAGATTGTGAGTTCTTGATGGCCAGGAATATCTTTTGTCTTTCTTTTTATCCCTAGTGCTTAGAACAGTGTCTGGCATATAGTAGGAACTTAATAGGGGTTTATTCACTGACTCACTTTTTTTGGTGAAGCAATTGGGGCTAAGTGACTTGGGTGTCACACAGCTTGTGTCAAGTGTCTGAGGCCAGATTTGAACCCAGATCCTCCTGACTCTAGGGCTGGTGCACTGCACCACCAAGCTTCCCCCTTTTATGGACCCCCACTATATTTTTGAAAATGTGTCCCAAGTGCCTTTTAAACTGTGTCATCTCCAGCACAGATTTCTTCTATATTTATTTAAGTACAGTCAAGTCAAGAAGCATTTATTATAGCACTTACTATGTACCAAGCCCTGTGCTAAGAGTTAGGGATACAAATACAAGCAAAAAGAAAGTTAATGCCTGCTTTTAAGGAGTGTAAATTCTAACGGGGAAGACAATACATGAAAGAAGGATGAAAAGCCTGGAAGGGGTTGGTGGTGGTGGGGGAGATGCGAAGGAGCCATTTCCAGTTCCTGACATAGAAGTAGTGGTTACTGCTGTGGTAGAATAAGAATGTAGCCATCCATGGCAGCTAGGTGGAACAATGGATAGAGAACTGGCCCTGGAGCCAGGAGGATCTGAGTTCAGATCTTGTCTCAGACACTTACTAGGGGTGTGACTCTGGGCAAATTAGTTAACCCCAATTGCCTCACCAAAACAATAATAATAATAATATAGCCATTCCACCACCATTACCTATAAAAGTAGAATAACATAAACAGATCAATTTTCATGTCCAAATGCTCTTAGAATTATATACCTTTCCAGAAAGAAACTCACACTCATCTCTCTAAAGTGTTATTTCTTCTTCAAATGCTTAACAATGATTGTAAAGTGATACTGGCAGAAGCAGAGTATAGAGCACTGGGTTTCAAGTCAGAAGACACAAGTGTGAATCTTAGCTGTCAGTTATGTGACCTTGGCCAAGTTACCTAATATAATTTCAGATGGTGAACTTTATGAAGCCAAAGTCTGACTAAGTTCTTTACCAGTACAGATAGTTTCCTAAGTATCTCTAAAATTAAACACAAACTTCTATGGAATTTAAGGTCTTTTGCAATCTATCTTCAGCTTACCTTTCAAAGTGTAGAACAAAGATTTTCCCTTCACAAACTCAAGATCCAAGCAAGCTGGCCTACTTGTATTCCCTCAACAACAATATTCCCTTTCCAAGCCTCTGTACAAGATGTCTCTCATTGTCTGCAATTTACTCTTTTCTCACAAGTATTTCTGAAACTTCCAAGCCTTATTCAAAGTTAATCTAAAACCCCGTCTCCTATACAAAGTATCTCTTGATGCCCCAGCTGGTGAGAGTCTCTTCCCTAAATGACTTCGTATTTATTTAGTTACTCTAACCGGTTACTTATGAATGTGCAGACATCTAATTAAAAAATAACCCAATGTTTCTTGTGCTAAGATACAGTTTTATTTTTAATAATGTGATTTATTGCCCTTTATATCTAGTGCCTTCCTAATTCATTTCTTGAGATTTTATTTAAATGTTTTGTTGATGGCTTTTGCCTTTACATCAGTCATAGGAGCAGCTAGGTGGTATGGGGGACAGAACTCTGGGCCTGAAGCTAGGAAGACCTGAGTTCAAATTTGTCTTCAGACATTTCCTAGTCGTATAATCTTGGGTAAGTCATTTAACCTCTATTTGCCTCAAATTTTTAATCTGTAAAGTGGAGAAATAATAGCAACTACCTCTCAAAGTTGTGGTGAGGACCATGTGAAAAAAATCATTGTTTAGTACTTGACACAATGTCTGGCATATAGTAAACACTATATTAAAGTTAGCTATTATTACAATATCAATATCCCCTCCCCGCCCATTTGTAATAGTAGCAATGAAGAAAAATAAATAAGCAAAAAACCCAATGCACTAACTGTATCTGACAATGTATATAATATTAGGTTCTTTTATCTTTGGCCTCTGTTGTGTAGGGAGAACTATGTTTCATTAGCCTGGAACTTCTTTAGTTTCTCATTATTTTTTTGAATTCAGCATTCAGCTTACTTTTTGTAGTCATTTACATTATTCTTGAATACACTTTTGTCATGTCAGGAACCCCATGCATGCCAAGACCACATCTCTCTCTCTCTCTCTCTCTCTGTCTGTCTGTCTACCTCTGTCTCTGTCTCTGTCTCTGTCTCTGTCTCTGTCTCTCTCTGTCTCTCTCTGTCTCTGTCTCTCTTTGTCTCTCTCTGTCTCTGTCTCTCTCTCTCTGTCTCTCTCTGTCTCTGTCTCTGTCTCTCTCTCTCTCACACACGCACACACACACACACTATTAGGAGACATCTTGTTTTCCAGAGCTAATGCCCAGCAAGCAAGCTGTGTCCTCAGCTTGGCATTACAACTGTCCTTTGTGCTTACCCTCTGGATAATCTCCAGCTCAAACAGCTGTAGGTGGTCTCTGAGCTCAAGCAAGCACTAGCAGGAACTACATCCTGTTCATATGGCCCTGTTGTAAATAGATTTCTTGTCACTAGGCAAACTTGCTATGTTGCTGCTGCAAAATTTCACTGCTGTTCTTATACCCTACTTCCTTGATTCTTTGTCTTGCCACATCTAGACACACACACACACACACACACACACACACACACACATATATATATACACATATATCACAGCTTAGCCTCGTTGCCTTGGGTCTCCTTGGTCCTAGACCAGACCCTGGCATGTGTGTCTAATTTTCCCTCCTCCAATGGAATAAAGAAGACTTTTTTTTTTTGCATATAACTTTTGGGAACTTCCAAGTATTTTATTTTTCAGAGTTAACAGTTGTGGTTCTATGTATTTTGCAAAGCATCAGTTTATACAAATCTTCCTATGCTTCTCTGAATTCCTTATTCCTGAAGTATAAGAATATTGTAATACAGTCACATATCATAGTTTTTTTAGCCGCTCAAATCAATAGGCATCTAAATTATTTCCAGTTCTTTAATATCACAAAAATGTTTTTTTTATAGAAATGTTTGACAGGAATTGAAACATTTCCCCTCACGCTTGACTTCTTTGGTCTACTTTGGTCCCCAATAGTGGGGTGCCATTGAATTAAAAGGTACAAACAGTTTAGTTAGTTTTTTAGAATAATTTCCAATTGAAATCCAGAATAGTTGGGCCACATCACAGCTTAACTATCAGAGTATTAATATGCTCACTTCCCAGAGTTACTTTAACACTACTATTTCCATCTTTTTTCACTAATTTTAAGGTATTAAATAAAAACTGAGATTTCTTTCATTGTCATGTTTTACTGAGTAATTTGAAGTATGTTTCCATGTGGTCATTTACAATTTGCAGTTATTTGAAAATTGTTTACATCCTTTGACAACTTACATTTTGAAAAATGATTCTAAGCACTATATATTTGTTTCATTAACCATATATTTTGGATATTAGACTTTTTCGTGATATACAATTAAAAGCATTTCCCCATCTTACTATTTTTTGTCTAATGCTAACTTCATCTATTTTATTTATTCAACAGCTTTTTATTTTTAGTTAAAATTATCAATTTTATTTTTATGATCTCCTCTATCTCTCATTTAGTTCCAAATTTTCCCCCAAGTAATTGCAATAATCTTATGATTTATTTCCATTCTTCAATATGCCGTGATCTTTTATATTCAAGTAGTATATAGGCTTTGAATTTATTGTGGCATATGGCATATGCAGTAAGCCTAATTTCTTACTAAGTTCTTTCCAGTTTTCTTAATAATTCTTTTTTTTTTAAAGAGAGTCTTTCTGTAGCAAATTCTGCCTTTGCAATTATCAAATATTGGGCTCTCTAATTTCTGTCTTGCTCATCTGGTCTGTTCCATTGGTCTATTTTTCTGTTTTTATAACCAACACAATTTTGTTTTGAAGACTATTGTTTTATAACAAGTTGATGTATAATAATGCAATGTTCTTTCTAATGTTATATTTCTTCTCATGTTTTCCTTTGAGATTATGCCTCTGGATCTATAACTGAAGTTCTACCAGCTTGATAGGACCTATCAGGAGTTGTCTCTTGCTGGCACATCTTTCAATACCCCACATTCACTTCTATCCTATCATGGATAAACAATGGAATCTTTCAATAAATGATAATTTGAAAAAAACAAAACAAAACAAAACAACAGCAATCTTGAACTAAAGTTCCAGTCTCAGTTTCTGTAGAAGTTATAAATAAAATAGATGAAAAGGTGGACACATCCACTTATCTGAATATTATGTAGATAGATTACAAACCATTCTACTCTGAAAGCAGTGTAATGTATCTGGTGATCAATAACCTATTAAGCCACAGGTGTGATGGCATTCTTCAAATTTTGCTGGAAAGGCATCACCCTCACAGATGGAATATTCCCATTTCATTCTATCACTGATCCCAAAGGAATTCACATCCCTTCATTTTAGTATGCTTTTGCTGTAGAATTAATTATGCTACTAATCATTTGGTGACATTGCTCATTTCAATTATTCAAGTCTTTTAAGGTAATTTACAGGTGGAAAATGCAGAATACGCTTTTACTGTGTGCTGTGAGCAGAACGATGAATCATTAGATCTTGTCACACCTTCTGTTAGTGGACATCTAAGGGATGCTTATTTCAAAAAGAATAAAAATGTGTAAAATATTTTCAGACTGATGGAATTTCAAATCATTGAAAGCAATGGTGCTGAATATAAAATAGATGGATCTTTAACAGTGTAGAAAGACTAGTATAACAATTAGGCATTAAACTTTAGAATTATTAGGAGTATGTAGCCTTCAGGCTTCCACAATTAATTCACAAAGTGGACACAGTTTGATCGGGAGGGGGCAATAGATGAGAAATAATTTCTCCAACTTTGATCTCTTGTGCTAACCTTTACCTCTCATAATCCCTAGTTTCCTTTGAGTCATAGCTCAAGTACTACTTTCAACATAAAAACATTTCTTGATCCCCCACTCCCAACTGCTAGTGTCCTACCACCTCTACTATTTTGTATTCTGTAAAAATTGTGTGTGTGTGTGTGTGTGTGTGGGTGGGTGGGTGCGTATCTTGTATATACTTATATATGTATATGTTATTCTCTCAGGTAAAATGTAAACTCTTTTGTAGCATGGACAAATCATTTTGTCTCTTCATCCCAAGAGTCTAGGACAATGTCAGACATATAGTAAGTGCCTGTTAATAGATTATTCTTTGTGCATTTCAGAGTCCATGATTTGGTTTTCCATAGGGAAGAAGTAGAGTTAGTTGGTGAAGTATAGAATAAAGCCTAGAGAAGCAGATGAGGAGGTGTCTTTGATAACATATGAGCTAGTAGGAGAATTTTCTTTGACTTAGCTAAGGTACTATACATGAGCTTGATAGACAACTAACTTGTTGTGATGTTGAACAAAAATAGTACAAAGAGATTAAGACTATGGTGCTAACATTAATGATTTGCAGAAGACAAAGGCAAAGTGAATATGAGGGTAGGAAAAGAATACTAGGTAGAGGTTACCATAATCAGAGAAGCAAGAAAATTAATCTATGACATACAAGGAAACAGGCACCAAGAGCTCAAATGAACCTCTATCTTAATTTCCTTGGGTACTTTTTTTTAGCTTTCACATGTAGTGTAGACCTTTGCACAGCTGCATGAGCAAACATCTATATCTCTATAATCATATAATTGAACAAGAGGTTTAAAGGATATTAAAAAATCTGTCTTTTGATTTCTTTTTAAGCATTTAACTGGGTAGGACAAAATGCAACCTTGAAGGCTCATCTTAACCAAATGTCTTCCATGCATGTATCAAAATTTTACATTACTTTCTGACAGATATTAATAATGATCTGTTTGATATTAGCATTAAATGAGGTATAAAACTTGGAGATATATGCCAATCTAAAGACTTTGTCAGTGTGTTACATAATTTCCTGAGCATGTTCCAAACAAGAGTAGTACTGATTTGTAGTGATGTTCATGGCATATTGCTATTCTTAATGTTTTGTTAATTGAATTGTGAACCCAGAAGACTATAAAGCTTCAGCAAAATTCAGTACAATGAAAAGAATAGCCTAAACTAATTTTCCACACTGAAAAAGCAAAGTGGATGAAAAAAGGTTATTTCTCAGATTATGATATGGATCTAGATGGTTAACCCCATAGAATTAGTCAGACAATATGAGTATCTTGATGTGGCATATAAATAAAAGCATATCAGAGCCAAGAACTGGGTGAGATGATGAGATTTCACTGGATTGGTTCTAGGAGAAAGGATAGTATTCTTAACGATCTCAAACTGTGCAAAAATACTTTTCAATATTATTAATATTCTTCACATGTTTCTAAATGGCTACAAATCATGGATCACCATGGTTTCAGAAGGACAAAAATCTAAGGTACCTAAAAGGCATTTGAAAGTGAGTATAAGTATGCCACAAGTATAAGTATGCCACGATATTTTTTTGTTAATTAAATTATTAATTACCTAGTGACTTAAGTTATTTTATTGGCATCTTTTGTCTTTGCATTTATTTACCTTTCCCATCTAAGAGTCATTTTTTTCTATTTCTATTTCTTTCTCTTCCATTCTTCCTTCTTTGCCTCCCTCTCTGTTTCTCTTTTCTCTGTATATCTCAGTGTCTCTCTCTGTGTATCTCTGTCTCTCTCTCTGTCTCTGTCTTTCTGTCTCTGTCTCTCTGTCTCTTTGTCTCTCTCTGTCTCTTTCTCTCTGTGTGTCTCTGTCTTTCTCTTTCTGTCTCTGTGTCTCTCTGTCTCTCTCGCTCTCTCCTCTCTCTTCTTATCAGCACTAGAGTTTTGACTTGCTCCATTTTTAACCTGACCTGGTTTGCTCCTCCTTAGGGCCACCTGGGGTCTCTCCACTCCCAGGAATTCACCATATTGGTATCAGACTTAGTACTGGCAGCCAATATTGGCTTAGCACACTATAACTTAGAACTCCTGAGCTTAAGCTATTCATCAGGTTCAGTATACCCAGTATCAAAAATTACAAGTGTGCACCACCATGCTTAGCTCATCTGTGAAGTATTTTTATTCATCGCATTTTAAAAAATTATGTCATAGAACAAAGAAAAAAATCACAGAAGCATTTCACAAGGGACCTACTTCCAAACTAAGCACTGTGGTGTAAGGTCAAAATTGTTGGATTTGCAGATAAAGGGTCTGAGATCAAATTTGAATTCTGCCATTCAGGTAAGTCATTTCCCCTGTTTGTGCCTCATTTTCCATATCTATAAAATAGTTTGCCTAAATGAACTCTAATCTCCTTTACACTTCTAGACCTATAAAAATATGCACCTAAATTAACATCTACTAGGATCACGGAAAAAGTGACAATTAAATCTTATCATACCTTCACTAAAAACAGTTCATGCCAAACTGATCCTATTTCCTTTTTTTCACAATGCAAATAGGCTAGTAGATCAAGGAAATACTGTACACATGTATTTGGAATTCAGAAAACCATGTTAAAAAGTTCCTAATACTATCCTTATGGCCAATGCAGAGAGAAATGGTTAAATAACTACATTTAGGGTGAATTTGGAGCTGGGAAATGACTAGGCCCAAAGACGCTCATTGATGATTTGGATCAATGTCTCTAGTGTAGTTGCCACAGGGAATCTGTTCCTGAACTTGGGCTATTCAACACTTTTATCAGCTGATTTGGATGAAGGCTTAGGTGTCTACTTGTCAAATTGTTAGTGAAAAGGTATAGCAAATATACTAAATGGCTAAAGCAAGATCCAAAATATTTTAGCTAGATGTATTGGGCTATTCTGGAAATGAAACATTAGACTTACTCTGCTTGGCCCTGGAAGGATAGATTTAGAAGAAATGTGTTTAAGTTGTTGAGAGAGAAACTTCAGTTCAGTAACTGGAAAAAACTGACTGAGAATTTTTTTAAATGGTATGGATGCCTAAGGAGGTGGCAGGTTTCCCTTCTCTGGCTGTATCCAAATGGTCACTGGATGACTATTCTTGGAAATTATATAGAAGAGATTCTTGATGAGATAGATGTTAGAATAGATATCCTCAGAAGTCACTTTTAATTCAAAGATTCTATGAGTAACATCACATTGTGAAGAGCAAAACTAATATATTATGATGACAAAGTTGACAAAATGAGAGAAAAGCTAAGAATCATAAATTTAGAGCTGAAAGTAACAGGGGAGATCATCAGGCTAACTAATTCATTTTATGGATGAGAAAACCGAGCCTGGGAAGAGGTAAATGACTTGTGTAGGATTACATCTGTGGTAAGTGTCTGAGGTGGGATTTGAACCAAGTTCTCAACTGACTCAAAAACTGTATCTACTATGTCATGTCCCTTACCCATTTTTTCTTGGAGCCTTTCCTTTTACTCATTGTGGCACTCAATCTTAAACCTAGATGACCATATATGGATCCAGATCAATGGCCTCATGATAATCACTATTCTTTTTTTTTTTAAACTTCTCTATGCATTGTAGACTTTTATACTTTAAGGACAAAGAACATCTGGGTATAAGGCTACATTTCATATAGTAATGCAATGCTACTGCCTATTCAGGACTTGAATACTGTTTTCCTAGCATTCATGGCTTTCTGTTGATCCATTCATTTTATTCTAATACAAGCTTTTAAGAAAGAAATGGCCACACTTTTGTACACTTTGAAAAATGTAAAAAAAAAAAAAAAGAGGGCAGCTACAGGGGGCAAGGGATACAGCACCAGCCCTGCAGTCAGGAGGACCTGAGTTCAAATCTCAGACCAAACACTTGACACTTACTAGCTGTGTGACCCTGGACGAGTCACTTAACCCCAATTGCCTAAAAAAAAAATGTACATAAGTTTGACCACAGAACACAATAAAGCTAAAAGGACTACCTGGGGATTTAACACGAGCCCAGCCTTATTGATATCATGCTTCAATAAATTTGAGTCCACAAGCACTGACACCCTTCCAATTGGTAGACTTGCTTTGGGTAATCTACCAAGTACTATACCATAGACTTGGTCTTAAGCAATGCACAATTTGATATTTTAAGCAGAATTTAAATGGTGGAATAAAGAGTAATTGGGTGGGTAGGACTGGTCCCATGGAGAATAGGATAATACTTCAAAATGACCTCAGCAACTTGGAAAAAATATTTGAAACAATATAAATCACTGAGGTCAAGTACAAAGCAATAATCTTAGCAAGGAAAAATAAATGACATAGAGGAGACAGGGAATGAGATCATGAACTAAATTAGAGCCTACATGGTAGATTTTTTTTTTTTTAAGGCAGGACATATGATACTGGAAGACACCTTATAGAAATAGAACCATGGTGTGATTATAATGTAATCCTCCTATATTTTGCAATGATCAATTCTCTATTAGAAAGAAGAGCATGTCAACTTTTGCACTACGCAGTTTAAGATGGATTTGGAGAGTGTCCAGAGAAAAGCAATGGAAATGATTAAGGGGGTGGAAAATGGGACCTTTAAGAAAACATTAATGTTAGTGGACTTCTTTAGCCTGAAAAGGAGAACAGTGAAGAGTGATTTAATAACTGTCTTAAAGTACACAAATGGTGATTACATAAAGGATGGTGACTAGCTGATCTCTAGCTTCACTATTGATAGAACAAAGAAATGTACTCCAATAATAAAAGTTTGCATAAAAGTTATGTCAGAGAAAACAACAGCAGCCAAAGTTGTTAATCCCAAGGATGAGTTATGAATTATGGGTAATTATATCCTATTCTCTCAAAAAAACTTTATAAACAGATGTGGGTTCAGATTCTGAGGATATTGTGTTGGTCTTATGGGCCTTTGGCATTTCCAAATCCTAGTTTATAATTTACATTATGATCTTATCATCATGCATATAGAGTACAGGACATCTAGCTAAACTTTTAACTTTTGTCAATAAGGAAAACGAAACTTAAAAAGTTAAGTGACTTGACTCAGTTTAGAGATGGGATTTGACCATAGGTCTTCCCAACCATAAGTCTGGCATTCTAATCACTGTAATAATAAGAAAAATGTACCAGACATCTATTATGTATGAAGCATTATGCTTGGTGCTGAATGAGATACTAGATTGAGGAACGATAGTTTCAGTGTTTATCATGATAATAGCCTAGCATCAGGATATCAACATAAGCAGTTATAATGTATACTATTTCACAATAAATGGAGTAAAATATATATTACCAAAAATGAACAATGGAGGGGGTCAGGGAGATTTTCATGTAAGACACTTTACATGTTAGCACAATTTGATTCTTATAACAATCCCATGAAGAGTCAATGCTGCATGTTGAAAATAGAATTAGGAAGAACTGATTTCAAGTACTACCTCAGACTTATACTGGGTGTGCCACTATGGGCAAGTAACCTAAAATTTCTGTGCCTAGGGCCACCTTTTATCTCGATATATTGCAGAACAGTAGCCAGTCTGCATTATTAAGAGGCAAATCCTCACTGCAAGCTTTTATACCAATAAAATCATATATCTGTTTTACCTTTTTTTGAGGCAATTGGGTTTGAGTGACTTGCCCAGGGTCACACAGCTAGTAAGAGTGTGAGGCCAGATTTGAACTCAAGTCCTCCTGACTCCAGGATTGGTGATCTATCTGTTGTACCACCTAGCTGCCCTTGTTTATTTCTTAAAGTGTATTATATAGTACAAGTATTACTGTTATTAAATTACAAATGAGGAAAGAAGCATTAGTACCTATTGCCTCTAGGATAAAATATTAACTCTTCAGGTTGACTTTTAAGGGTCTTCACAAGCAAGCTCCAATCTACAGATGTATTTCCCACTAATCCCCTTCATATATTTTTGGTTATTTTAGCTTTTGAGCTCCTAGCTATTCCTTAACCTTGGTATTCCTCTTCTGGAGCTCTTTAATGACCGTCTGTCACCTGAAATGCAGACTTTCCTCATCTCTATCTCTTAGCACCCTTAGCTTCCTTCATGGTTCAGCTCATGGGCCACATCTTACAGGATGCCTTTCCTCATCCCCTTTGGGATCAGTGTATTGTCCTTCTTCAAAAGATGATATACATACTTAAATGTTTGTAAATCGCATCCCAGGCTTCACAATAGGAAATAATTTCCTTGAGATATAAGTTCCTTTTAATTGCTTTCTGTGAATACTCAATGCCTAATACAATGCCCTGCATTTACTAGATGCACAATAAATGTGTTTTTGATTCCACTGGAATAGATTGGATGTTTTAGTGGAAAAAATGTTGAATCTAAACTCAAAAGAAATATATTTTCAAATCCCACCTCCAGCACTGAACTAAATTTGTGGCCATGAGGAAGTAGTTTCATTTCACTGACATTTTTTCTTCATGTCTTACCTGAAATACACACAAACACACACACACACACACGCACACACACACACACACACACACAAAATAGTGTCTGAAAAGGTGGAGAAACTAATAATGAAAACTGACATATGTGTGTATATATTCATATACATATATATGCATGTATACATATATGCATATATATGTGTATGTGTATGGGTGTGTGTATATATATGACAGAGGCAGAGAGAGACATATATCAGTTTTCAATATAAGTTTTTTCAGCACTGTTTCTTTGGGATTCTGTGATAGCTGCTGCTTTGTTTTCAAATTTCCAACAAGGCAACTTTCTTTAGGTCTTTAAAGAATAGATTGATAAAAGCATTATGTTTTCTGGAACGGATACAACATCAACTAGTTTAAAAAATATCATTCCTTAGTTGCTCTAGATGGTCCCATTAAAACTGCCTGCCACCAAGAAATAGTAGAATATTGAAGGAAATGGGGAGTAGTACAGTAGTACTTTCCCCCCTGATTTGGGGGGAAAGTGGTGGAATCAGGTAAGATTGCTGGCACAGAAAAGTAAGAGACTATTGAGAAATGAGGGAACAGATGTAGGGCACTGAGCACCTAACCATGAGGTGCCAAGAGGGAAAAAGGGACCAAAAAATAAAGAAAACAAACTTCCCTTAAACTATAATTTTGCTTCAGGCTAGTTCTGCATGTTCACAGAGTAATGGAATTTGAGTTGGAATGAACTTCAATGACCTTCTAATGGAGTTCATACCAGAAAATGGATCCCTTCAAGACATACTAGAAAAGTGATAAAGCTATAATAATATTAAATATTTATATTGCATTTGCTATGTGCTAGGCACTGTGCTAAGTGCTTCACATTATTATCTCATTTAATCTTCACAACAACCTGGGAAGTAGGTGCTTTTCTTATCCCCATTTTACAGATAATGAAACTGAAGAAAACAGAGATTAGGGGGCATTCCCAGGGTCTCAGAGCTAGTATCTGACTCTGGATTTAAATTCAGGTCTTCCTGACTTGGGACCCAGAGCTTTACCCACTGTACTACCTAGTTTTCCCAGTAGTAAGATGAATCCTATCACATACTTACATACTAAGGTAATTTTGGATCTCTCTCTCTCTCTCTCTCTCTCTCTCTCTCTCTCTCTTTCTCTCTCTCTCTCCCCTCCCTAGGATGGAAGTACAGAGGCTACTCACTACTCATCAACCCAAAGTACAGATTGACATGTGAGCTTTGATTTACTTAATTTCTTAACTGGGATGATTATCTGGTTATCCCTATTTGATAGCTTTCTGCTCCTGAGGGTTCACTTACTATGAATTTCAGTGGGCTCATCCTACATTTCAAGAAGAAATTCTCTGACCATAAGTATTTCCTAATCATTATCACAAACCCCTCTACTCCACCCTCCTATACCACCTTAAGTGCATGCAAACATAAAAGCAAATAGTTTTATAAACATAGCATTACACAGTAAATTAGATATATTTTCATATTATATATATATATATATATACATACACATATATATGCATTTGTGTATATGTTTGTGTATATACATATGAATATGTATGTGTGTGTGTGTGTGTGTTCAACATACAGTACCCTGCTCATTTCATGATCAAACAATTGACAAACATTTATTCAGTGACAGTATGTACCAGGCACTTTGCTAGGAACTGGAAACAGAGACAAAAATGAAGTTTTCCCTGCCCCAAAGGAGATTACATTCTATGTAATCACAGAGCTCAGAGCTGTTGAGTTCAACAGATAGACGAGCCTTAGTCTTCTGATAGCTAGGATTGAAGGTCTGAGATACTATACCTGGTGGAAAATTCTAATTGTCAGGAAGTTTGATCCAACACGTAGCCTAAATTTTCCTCTTTGGAATTTCTATCTTTTATTCTAGTTTCATGTGTCCAAGCAGATCAAGTCTAGTCCCAATTCCTATGGTCAAAAGATACTTCTTTAGCATGATCTTGGTATCCTTCATCATCCTGTTTACCTTCCTCTGCTCTCCAGCTTTTAAAGTTCCTTCCTAAAATGAACCCCAAACCAAACATGAAACCTCAGAATTGAATAACTGATAAAAGTTACAACTCTAAGTTTTATTAATTAAAGATTATATATATTTGGATTAACTAAATATTGACATTTAAAGCTTGTGTCTATGATTCCTATTTTAAAGGCCAAAAAAGCTTAGGAGGTAAGATAAAAGCATTATGACAACCAAAACTCTTTAAAGTCCTGAATTGTTACAAAACCATGTGAATGGAATTATATACACTTTTGTTTTTGAATAGCCTCAACAAAATCTATCCCACTTGGCTGTGGAATTTATTGTTTTTAATGTAGACCTTTCACCCTTCATTCCAAAAGAGTGCGAACAGTTTACTTTCTGCTTCACTTGAAAGTTCCACCTCCCCCCTTGGAAAAAGCATCATCAAATAAAAAACACATTCCCATGGAATTTTTCAGGGATTTAAAAAAAAGTTTCATGGAAAATTTCAGTGTTGTATATATAGGATTAATTCTGATAAACATTTTACAGTATTCTGTAGCCCTGCAGAGATTTAGATGTGTAAATATCATACACACACACACATACACATATTACATACAACATAATCTCCTTTGGGGCAGGAATAGTTTCATTTTTGTCTCTGCCCAGTTCTTAGCAAAGTGCCTGTGCAGATACTGTCACTGCATAAATGCTTGTCTATATTGATCATGAAATGAGCAGGATACTGTATAGTGAATAACACATATATATACACAAAATACACATATATATACACAAAATACACATATATACACATATCCATATATACACATATGTACATACATGTCGGTATGTAAAAATATATCTAATTCACTGTGCAATGCTATATCTATAAAATTATTGTTCTTATGTTAGTGTGCACTTAAGTTTGTATAGAAGGGTGGAGTGGAAGGTTTATGATAATGATTAGGAAATATTTATAGTAAAAGTTTCTCTTAAAATATTTCAAAAGTGCAATATCAATCAAACATAGCTGGGGACTGATGCATTGATTCATAGGTTGCTTGGTTCATTCATTCATTCAACAATCATTTATTGGTTGGCAACGATGCTGAGTTCCAAGAGTCTAGAGGCAGGGAAAGGAGTCCAGATCAGAAATACAGATTTTTATCAAGGGACTAATAGAACTCTTAAAGGGCATTTTTGAGTGTCAGACAGATGTTTGGGATACGTGGAGAATGAATAGGGTTTGAACCTAACAAAGAGTCCGAGACAATTTGCATTTCTGTTTAGCTCAAAGGTATCATATTTGGGGGTATATGAGAATAGTTTTTTTTTCCCCTGACTTCTCCTGAATGAGCTTCTGATGGATAGCTCTTCACTGCCACTGACATGTATCCTTGGGAGAAGTAGCTGTCGCTAAGTGGTGATAGACAGCTGGAATTGCTAAAATTGAGCAAAATCTACGAAGTCATAAAAATATCTTGGCTCTACTAATTTAAGGAATTCCATCTTCTCAAAATAGCTAGTCAATTATTAGTTAGTAGGTACCTACTATGTGCCAGTCACAATGCTAAGCACTGTGGATACAAAGAAAGGTAAAAACAAAACAAAAAAAATAGTCCATACTCTTAAGGAGTTCATGGTCTAATGGAGGAGGCACCATGCAAAGAACTCTGTGTAGACACACACACACACACACACACACTCAGCATATACCGAATAATTTTAGGGCAATCTCAAAGGAAAGGGACTAAGATTAAAGAGTACTGGGAAAAAAAAAACTTATTGTAGAAGATGGGAAGTTAGTTGTGACTTGAAGAAGCTAGAACCAGTGAGAGAATGTCTACAGGTGTTCCACAGTCCCTCTAAAGCACCTCCATACCCTTACATCCAGAATCACCAGAAAGTAGGATCCCAGCATCCTCACATGGAAAGTTGCATGAGCCAAGAAGTGAGAAAGGGTATGTGTTAGCACAAATCCCTAGTTATGTTTGTTTCCTCAGCATTCAGTACACTGCTTAGCACTTTCCTTCTTAAATAACTCAGACCTATGACATGATGTGATTGCATTCACTATGAGGGTATACTATAAAAGGACATGCACATGAATATGCCAGTCTTCCTCTTTCCATTAAGTAAAGAAATGAAGAGTTTGATTGGGTCATGGAGATACAATTATAACAGTTTCACTCATCCTTTTCATTGCATTTAAACATCACCTTTTTAGGCATATGCCAAGAATGACTTTTCCCCTCATTCTCTCTAGCTACTTACTTCCCTACCGTTAGACTAAGATAGTGATGATAACAATGGAAACAGGTGGTTCTTCTGGCATGTGGCTGAAGGAATTTTTCTATAGTGTATTTTGGAAATAAGTATAAGAAAAAAGTGGGTATTTTTTGACTTCTTGTCTATTTTAAACATTGTTGATTACTCAAGACATTTTTCAAAAACAATCTGCCCCTATTCTTGGTACTAAGATTGAGAGGGGGAGTGGATGTCCATTGACAGGGCAATGACTAAATAAATTATGGAACATAGATCAAAGAGACTATCATTGTGCTGTAAGAAATGATAAATATTGAAAAGCATGAGGAACATTATATGAATTGTTACAAAGTAAAGTAAGCAGAACCAGGAAAATAACATGTAATGTTATGACTAGAAATGGCCAGAAAATGCAAATGGGTACAATAACAACAGCAGAATGATTAAAATAATGTTGTAAAATTTTGACTTAGCTTACCTCAAGAAATATGAGAATGTATTTTTCTCTTTACAAAAGTGGGGACCTTTGTTTAGAATTCTGAATAGGTGTCAAACTTATTTTATGGATTCATTGAGTTTTTTCCTGAACCGTTTTCTTTTCCTCTTTTTTATTTTTGATACAAGTGATGACTCTGGATGGTAAGAGAAACATCAGGAATTGTAGGTGAATTTTTTAAAAAAAAGATATCAATAATGGTTGTTTTAAAAAAGAAAAAAATAATATATTCTGCTGCAGTTTTAACTTGTCTTAGTCATTTATGTGTGATAGAATCCATAGTTTTAACTAATCATAAATAATAAAAAATTGACAAATTAAATTTTATATTAATGGTAATTTAAAAGTATACTTACATTTACACAAATGTAGCTGAATCCTGTTGTTGATAATTTAAGAATCTAATCAAGAATGGTCTAACTTTAAAGAGGATTTGGAAAATTGAAACATTCTCTTTTATAAATGGCCTTGCAAATCAGTTTGCAATAGCTACAATATTACAATAATTGTAATAAAATAGCAGTCTGATATGATATAACCAGTCATTTAAATAATTATGGACACAAAATAGTATATGGATGGATATAAAAAGTTTTCCCAAAGCTTTTAGAATTTAGAGTTTTAGAGTTTATGAGATTACAGCTCATGAATGTTGCTAATGTATGACCAGGAAGACAAATGATTTATCCTAAGATTTTTTGGGAGATTTTACATAATCAACAACGTGGGAGAGGAGGAAGGGAATCAACATTTATTAAGTGCCTACTCTATGTCAGGCACTGTTAAGAGGTTACAAATATTATCTCATTTTACCAACAGTATTTTATTTACTAATATAATACATTTAATTTACATTTAATTTGTTAATTTATCATGATTTTTTTCTTATCTCCCAAATAATAGTTGGGTTTTTATATATTGGTAGAAGAAATTCCACATACTTACAATATAATAAATCCTTATATATCTGCATATTATATGTAACATATCCATATACATGTATGTGTATTTTCTTCTGTGAGGCAGAGCAGTCATTGATAAGGGTTTTTTTGTTTGTTTGTTTGTTTGTTTTCTGGTATACATTCCCCACTCCCACATAATTTAGAGTGGAGTTTTATTACCTCTGTTACAGTTCACTCAGACTACAGGGACTTCTTTCCAGTCCTAGATAAAGCATTTTTTCTGAGACCAGTTCTTCTAATTGGGCTAAGTCAAAGACCATGGGCCTTTCCTAGCTTACTTTTTCATTGGAAAATATATCAACAAAGATAAACCAGTCAATGGGCATTTATTAAGATCTTATTATGTGTCTGGCATTGTGTTGATTGATGGAGATAAAAATTCAGAGAATGAAGCAATCCCTCCTCTCAGAGCTAATCTGGAAAACAAGAGTGTGTGTGTATACATACATCACACATATATATGTATGTATGTGTGTATGTATGTATTACATATTGTATGTGTGCACGTATGCAGATGTATATATACATGCATATGTATATGTGTATGTATGTACAAACAGAATAAATATATAGAGAATAAAATCAAATAAAGACAAGGTAGGGGCAGCTTGGTGGTGCATTGGACAGAGCAACGGCCCTGGAGTAATAAGGACCTGAGTTCAAATGTGGCCTCAGACACTTGACTTACTGTGTGACCCTAGGCAAGTCACTTAACCCTGATTGCCTCACCAAAAATAAATGAATGAATGAATAAAAAAATACAAGGTAATTAGGAAAGGATGGAATTAGCAGTAATGAGGAATCAGGAAAAGGCTTCATATTAAAGGTAGTCATTTGAGAAGGAAATGCAAACTTCTCCAGAATCTTTGCCAAGAAAACCCCAAAAAGTGTCATGAAGAGTTAGATATGACTAAAATGACTCAACAACCACAAATTGTGGACCTAATCAATTCCATCAAATCAGCACTCCATTTATTAACCAATATCAAATTATTTTGATGATTACCACATTGTAATATAGTTTGAAATCTGATATTGCTAGCCCACCTTCCTTCACATTTATTTTTCATTATTAACGCACTTTTCTAATACAATTCAAAAGTTGAGTTCTCTGAGCCACGGATGTGTAGATCTCTTCATTAGGGACGAGCTCCTTAGTTACTCTGACATTCTTGTCTTTGCTTTTGACACATTATATTTGTCTTCACTCATCATTACAACAAATCTTGAAGTGCCTATTTCAAATACATGAATCTGACCACTCTACCGATGAAAATACAACTTCTTTGTAATTTGGTTCATACCAAATTCTGTTCCAATCTGTGTTTTTGAAAAATAACAATTATTCCTTCCTACATATACTATTGACAGTGTGATATTAGACTCAGAAACTAGTGAAAGACAGAAAAAAAAGTAATAGCCTCTTCTGGCCCACTAAATTACCTTTAGGTCACCAAGATAGTCAAGGAAAATATATTTAATGCCCTGAATCTGCCTATGGGCAGAATGTTGACATTTTCATTAGAAGCTGCTTATTGGAGATTCCACTACTACTTGGCAGCATACCACTGAATGTCTTAATGATAGGAAAATTGAAAAGACATATTCTGACTAAGATAACCTGCTTTCCATTCATGGCTATTTTCATATTACTTTTGTGGTAAAGTTTTTGAATGTTTATCCATTTTTGTACACTGGCTCATCCAAATGTTTTTATAACTTCATGAACATGTCAAAGGTCCTCTGCGGGAATTCTGTGGGAAATATGCAGAATGACCTGCACATAAGGAACAACGAAAACATCACAGCATGGGATGGTGTGGAAGTTAAAATGAAATATTTGCAGCTCTCTGCACAGGCCTTTCAAATGCTGCCATAGGAGGTCTGTGTTATGTTGACAGAGAAGCCACATTTTTATGGTCAGGATGCTGTTTAGAATTAGATATTGTCTGAGCATGATTCTCTGCACAGTTTTAGAATGCATTAAACAATGCGTGAAAAGAACAGTGGTATGTAAGACTCTTCACTTAAATCAATTTCCTTCTGCTGTAACTTAGCAAAGAAGCATTGTCCTTTCAGATCTGCTTGCTGATGTCTTAGTAATAAATGGAAGCTGGAATATGCTGTCAGAGGTCCATGTGAAATTTTCTCTGTTATGGGATTAGGTACCATAATGATTGCCAATTGTTTTATTTAACAATAAAAGGAATGGTGATGGGAAGATAATCAGAGTTTCCTTAAATCAGTTTTCTGGGTTCTAAAATAGTGTATATGTGTGTGTATGAATGTATGTATGAAAAGATATATATATATATATATGCACATATGTATGTATATAGACATATACACACACACACACACACATATATATATAAGCAATAGGATTCAAACAGCTAAATGTTAATAATTTCAGAAGATGATCAGGTTTTTTTAAAATCCAATTGATAATTATAGGTTATTAAAATGAAATGATATATATTTGGAAAAAGAGAAAAACTTTAAAATAAAGGAATGACATTTGTGCTAATATTAGTCAAAAAATGATTAATCATTAACATTATTCCAAATGATCTCTGCTAAGTCCCTGCCACTCACAGCCCACCTCCACAGATGTTTGGAGATCATACAAAGAAATAATGTGAGAAATAGATGATATGGTTAAAGCAATCAAGATCCTACTATTACCACCATAGAGCTAATGAAAAATCTTGAGACTTTAAGTATTCTTTAAAGTTGATATAATTGACAAAGACTGTTGAGTTTAAAAGAAATAAACATTTGATTTCCAAAGCCCTATTTTCTTCAGGCTACAAGTTTAAAATGACCTCTGTAAGACCCTATAAACTTACAATAGTAGAAACACAATGATCTAATGAATAAAATACAGAAAAAGAATTGGTTATTTTATTAGATTTCTCACTATTCACAATTCACCAGTTCATTGAATGACATGTGAAATATGTTTAACCTTTCTGTTTTGATTTATCTGCCTGTAAAATGGTGATGGTATTGATTACAAGCTTAAGTAAATTATTATACATCAGTATTTTGATGGGTGTACGATCTCTTCAGGTGAGTAGTTCTTCCAGCAGAATGGATCAAAATCCATGCACATCTCATGCTATGTGACTCTTACAGATGATTAATTCATATACATTTCTTTAGAATGAAAGATATTTTCCAGGGAGGCCAAATAGTTTTTAATTTTCAGTAATGTATGTCTGTGTATGTGTGTAATTTTACTTGCTGCAAAGCATTTCCTTCTACTTACTTCTATATAGTACTCCATTGTTGGCCAATGATTTTTTAATTCTACTTAATCTCTAATAATACAAAAGTGAGATACAACCTGGCAGTGTTAGTTAGAAAGTCAACCTTGGAGTCAAAAAGGCCTCAGTTCAATTTCCAGCTGTGATAAGTATTGTGTCTGTAATGTTACTAAGCCTTTAGTGCAACTCTCTCTAAGTTGTACAAGTGTAAGTTGTGCTTGCTCATGTACATTTATAGAGGGAATCTACTCACTGGGAGTTCTCTACGCAGATAAAATCACAGATCCAGAATATTTTCAATTACAATGGAAAAATATTCAAATTGTTATTTTGCTTTATATTTTGAGCATTTAAAGAAAATATTTACATCACCTAACTAGTATTCACAGTTAATAATATATTCATTCTTTTCTCAATTCCTCTATGTTTAGTATATGGATTTTTTTTTCTTTTTTAAAACCTTTTCCTTCATTTCCCCCTCCAGTCTTATTCTTACAAAGTCATTCTACGTTTTTTCTGACTAGTTTGACACTGTTCATTTTGTCTCTTTTCAAAATTCACCTCCAAGAATAATTTCCTAAATCTTCCAAGTCCCAAGTGAGTAGCTTCAACCAAACAAGGATATTCAACATATACTTACTGAGTGGTCAATTAGTCAATTGGTAGTTTTCAGCTTCATTTTGCTAATAGAACTATACCATGATCACTTAATAAAAATAAGTTGCAAGTTGATAGTCATCTTCAAGTATTAGACATCTTTCAGCACCATGGAAGATGTGTATGTAGTGACAGGATTATGCTTGCTGTGCCTGGCCCATAGGGAAGAATTAGATGCAATTTATAGGAGATCAAAAGGATTGAAATTTACACTTTATGTAAACAAAAACCAAAAAAACCCTTTTTTTGTTTAAAATTGGGTTGACTATATTAGGGGGTAGTACCCCTCTTCCTATCTTTGGAAGTCTTCTAGCAGAAGCTGGATAACCATTTGTTGGCTATACGACAGTTGGGATTACTTTGGAGGTTTGGGTTGTAATAGATGACCATTTAGGTCCATTATAAGTCTAAGATTTCTTGTTTCTGTGATATTTTTAACTGAACTAGGGACTCCTTAATGTATAATGGTGGAAGACTTCAATGCAAGCACTTATATAGGTAAAGTACCTAATGGAGAAGAAGTGTTTTCAGGTAAAAAAGATGACTATTTCCTAGAACGAGTAATTTTGGAGCACTTAAAGAAATAAAATGCATTTGATGGCAGGTTGTTAGCAGACTTCCTGTCCAAAGATGGATTTCAGACAGGAAGATTCAGTAAAGGATAAATTGAGTAGTTTCAGAAGCAGGTAGATTTTTTTTCCAGTGGCACAATCATAAAACAATTAGGTAAATATCACCCATTGAGGAAAGGCAAGATATTTTTGAAAGCATGTTTAAACAATTTATGAGTTCTTTAAGAGGAGTAAATAAAAAAAATGCCGGGCTGAATGAATCAAAATGAAAAATATCAACAAGCTTAGATTCATAGACAATACCACTCCAACGGCAGAAAGTGAAGAATTAAGAAGCCTCTTGAGGAGGGTAAAAGAGAAGAGTCTAAAGGCTGGCTTGAAGCTTAACATTAAAAACATTTAGACCATGGCAACTGGTCCCATCGCTTCTTGGCAAACAGAGGGAGAAGAAATGAAGCAGTGTAACAGTTTTATATTTTTTTTTTCCTCAAACATCACTGCAGATGGCAACTGCAGCCATGAAATTAAAAGATGCTTACTCCTTGGAAGGAAAACCATGGCACATCTGGACCACAAACTAAAAAGCAGAGACATCACTTTGTCGACTAAGGTCTGTATAGTCAAAGCTATGGTTTTTCCAGTAGTAATGGATGGCTGTGAGAGTTGGACTATAAGGAAAGCCGAGTGCTGCAAAACTGACATTTTTAAATTGCGGTGTTGGAGAAGACTTTTGAGAGTTCCTCAAACAGTAAGGAGATCAAATTTGTTAATACTTAAACAATTTGATTCAGATTCTTCTTTGGAAGGACATATACAGAAGTTTAAATACTTTGTTCACAAAATAAGATAGAACTCGTTGGAAAAGACTCTAATGTTAAGAAAGATTGACAGCAAAAAGAGACAGGGATGGCAGAGAATGAGAGGGCTAGATAGTGTCATGGAAACAATGAACATGAGCTGGGACAGATTTTGGGAGATAGTAGAAGATAGAAAGAACAAGTATACTATGATCCATGCGGTCATGAAGAATCAGTTATGACTGAATGAAAGAACCAAAAAAAAAAAAAAAAATGAAAAGAAATGAACAGAAGGAATAAAGCCATGATTCATTTAGAATCAGAGAAGGTTCTGAACAGAGGCCATGTATTATATTAGGAGGAGAGGGAACACTTTTAGTAAGTTGGGGAGCAGTTTGAAACTGGTAACAAACTTAGCAATGAATATTTTCTCTTTTTTTTAAGTTTTACCCGAGGAATTTCCCAGTAGTTAAGTACTAAGTAAGTCTCATAAAAGCATACTATCTATCTATCTATCTATACATCTATCTATCTATGTAGCAAAATATCAAAACAGTACAAACATAGTAACAGAAGATCTCAAAAGACTAAGCGAGCAAGCAAGAGATTGATTAATTTCTATATGAGTGAATGCATGAAAATGCATTTAGAGGTTATTCATACAAATTGTCTATAATAAATTCCTGCACAGGAAGTGTCATCAAATGAAACAATTTATCTTCTGTCTACTGTTTTATTTGTTCAGTTTACTTCACTTTGCATCAGGTTATATCTTTCTGTGTTTCTCTATATTTTTCAAATCCTCCATTTCTGATAACACAGTAATCTTCTATTATATGAATGAACCATTTTCTTAGCCATTCCTCCATCAATGATAATCTACCCTGTTTCCAATATTTGTTATCATAAAAAGTGCCACTACAAATATTTTGGTGTATTTGGGAGTCTTCTCTGTTCTTAATCTTTTTGGGATATTTATTCCTTCCCCCCACCCATTACTTCCTTTTTGTTTCACCAAGTAAACTTTAATATATTTTCTAGATCTAGGAAGTACTACCTTGGCAGTTTGATTGGTATAGTATTAAAAATGTGAGTTTTTTTTTGTAAAATCATTTGCACAGTCCAGATATGAATAATACATATTTCTCTAATTGCTTTTAATTTTGTTTTAATAATAATAGCAAAAATAATTGCTAGTATTTATATATGTTACCTCCTATGATCCTCATAGATGAGGGATCTGAAGCAAGCAGAGGTTGTGACTATTCCCAGGGTTCTAGTGCTAGTGGGTGTTTAAGATTAGATTTCAACTCAGGTCTTCCTGACTGTAGATCCAATGCTCTAATCACTATACCACCTAGCTGACAAAAATCTAGAAGTCCTCTAGAAAAGTGAAGGCTAAATAAATATGATAATAACTCACATGCATATCATAATTTGTAGCTTGAAAAGTGCTCTCCTCATAATAACCACTTGAGATAGGGAGCATATACATGATTATCCTCATTTTACATGTATAGAAATTCAGGCTCTGAGAGGTTTCATCTTTCCCTTGATCACACAATTAATTATTTCATATCTTGGATGAAAAGCTAGTTTTACTACTCTCTCTCCAGGTTCAATGGCTCAAGTGCTGGACCTAATGGCAGAAAGACCGGAATTCAAATTCATTCTCAGCTTTGTTACCCTGGGTAAATCACTTAATCTCTCCTAACCTCAAGTTCCCCATCTGTAAAATGAAAATAAAAATAGAATCTATTTCTCATGATTATTTTGAGGATAAAATGAGATAATAAAGCACTATATACATGCTAGTTATTATTATTCTCTTGGTACCATGACTGACACTGTCCATTTACACTATGCTCCCTGTCATGATCTACAAGTATGAAATCATGAAGAATATGGTTTAGGTAAGCATTAACTTGGTCACTTAGTATTATAACACTAGAAGAAGAGGGTTTGAAAATTAAAGGAAGTAATTTATGGATAAATGAAAGAAAATGCTACTTTACAGATGAAGTCATGGATTAGAAAAAATTAATCATTAAGAAAATAAAATGAACACTGGTTCAAGGGATCTTAGATAAATCCATGGATAATATATTCAACATAGACTCATTAAAAAGCTAGAGTTGCTAGGCATCTGTATATAACCCCAAACTTGTAGACCACATTCCTGGGTATTGTGGAAACAATATTGGATTGTATAAGCCTAGAATAGATTCAGAATTATGCTGCTAATTTTCTTAGTTTTTGAGTTACTAGTGGTTTTTCCTTGAAACATTTTAAGATATTGTTTCCTGGCTCTGTGTGTGTGTGTGTGTGTGTGTGTGTGTGTGTGTGTGTGTGTGTGT
>NW_020940360.1:18242270-18269489 GCF_900497805.2 Vombatus ursinus | reverse complement strand
TGTGTGTGTGTGTGTGTGTGTGTGTGTGTGTGTGTGTGTGTGTGTGTGTCTATCTGTGAAATGCATGAAAATGCCATTGGGCAGGGATGAAGTGTTTAGTATTGCATTTGGAACTGCTCTTACAAAATAAATGTTTAATTGTAATAACTTGGTAACCTCTTAACATTCTTAGAGATAATTATTAGTTTAGATTATAAATACTACCTCTAAGAAGCCAGAGTGTCAGCCGCTTTGAATTGCATCATTTTCAGTGTTTTATTCAGAAAACTGAACCAGTGTAGTGGAAATTTACTTACCTATCTTAAGTAAATGTAGATGTGAAACTAGAGAATAATTAGCTAAGAGACCAATATGTTGGAATGAGTATTGGAAGGAAGTTTAAATATTTTATGAAAATTTATTATTTAGCTTGCCAGTGCCTGTCTGTATTTTATTCCTTAACCATACTCCAAAATGGTGTGTGAGTATGTGTGTTGGGGGAGACAATGTGCTATATTAGAGGAAAAGTACAGAAAGTTCACCATTGTTGTTACTGGGCCACATATTTTTGGTGAAGAATCTTATTACTGAGTAAAAAATTCATCTTGAAGGATAAATCAAAAAGCTTATTATTATTTTTTATTAGAGGGAATGTTAAAAATATAATTCATTTTGTATATGTGTTTAAATGTTTATTTGCATATCAGTGTCCCTTTGATGTATCAAAATTTTCACAACCTGAGTATAGAAAAAAAATTGTAAATTATTTTTTTTCATTTTTATATTGTATAAAAAGTGCCTACAGAAATCAGTCAATAATCCATTAAAGGGATATAAACACAAAAATGAAACAATTCTCATCAAGAAGTTTACATTTTATTCGAAAAAAACTATTCATATAAAGGAATATGTAATTTAAAAACTTGACCAAAAAAAAATCACCTGATAGTCTTCTCCCACTAAGAAGTCCAAAATGTTTGGTTTAAGTGGACATCAAAAGTGAAAGATTGAATTTGGAAAAAAAAATTAAATCATTATCCTAATACAAAACAGTTTATTCTTTTTTCTGAATCCTTTATTGACTGGCTAGACTCCTTGTCCTCTGAATGACTGGAATGCCTCAATCCTGCTTTTGTCTTATTGTCCAGTCATATTCCTTTATATTTGGAAATGAGCAGAGTCAGGAGAATAATTTACAAAATATTAACAATGTTGTAAAAAGGAACAATTTGGAGTGACTTAAGAACTCTGGTCAATACGATGACCAACCATGGTTCTAGAGGATCTGTAATAAAGAATGCTACTCACCTCCTAATAGAGAGGTGATGGACTTAGTATGCAGAATGATGCATGCATTTTTTGACATGACCAATTGGGAATTTGTTTTACATAACTATGTCTATTGGTTACTATGGTTTTTTGGTTGTTGTTGTTGTTTATTTGTTTCTTTTTTGTTTTGTTTTTGTTTTTTTTCCCCAGTGGTGGGAATGATGAGGATGGGATCTAGACTCCAGAAAGAAAAAACCCTGACTTTTCCTAAATGGACAAATCTCTGGCATTTGCCTGAGGCTATAATCCCATCAACTGACCTTTCATTGTGGCTATATCCAATCTCCCAATTCTTTTACCCTTAA
Organism: Vombatus ursinus; assembly: GCF_900497805.2. NCBI lineage: Eukaryota > Metazoa > Chordata > Mammalia > Diprotodontia > Vombatidae > Vombatus > Vombatus ursinus. Next base: position 18,267,876 of record NW_020940360.1, on the reverse strand, counting down.
CCTAGCCTAATCCTCCATTGTTTTACCTCCCTATGGCCCCTAGCCATTTCCCACCCTTAATCCTCCATTCTCCCTTGGTCTTTCTCTTCACCCCAGTTTACTGACCACTCCCATTCAGATCTTCCTTAGACTCCTCCTCCAGTCACCCCAAGCTACTTGGCCACTCCCTCCCACAGTCTTTCTGTATATAAGATCCATCTTGTCTCCATTAAAATGCTTAGATTCTTAAAATCTAGCCAATAGCTTACTAATGTTCAGACTCCTTAAGAGTCTGCCCAATATGATGGATGTTCTACTAAACCTTGTCATTGACTGAAAGAAGTCTTGGGTCAAATTCTTTTGGGCAATATGTGTGTTGTGATATTGGGGTCCCAGCACCCCTGAACCCCTAAAACTCATCAAGGAGGTGTGGAAAATGGGAAGGAGAGAAAATGAATGCTTATTACTTTTTTAAAATATTTAACTTTTAGTGCTTTTAACAGGTTTACTTATTTCTAAGATTCTAATATGAGCCCACCTCAAAAAGGGAAATAAGGACACTTGAATTCATAGGTTGAGAGACTCCTTGCCAAGTCATGTTCACTGCTAGTTTTATCATGACTTTGCCTGCTTCCTTTAATCATAGTGAGATGAACAACAAGAAGCATCAACAGTCATGATGAGGATGGGATCTGAACTCCTAAAAGGAAAACACCATGTCTTTGGGATCTGGACCCCAAAAAGGAAAAGCCCTGGACTTTCCCTCAGGGCCAAATCTCTGACTTTTGCCTGAGGTTATAATCCTATCACCTGGCCTTTGATTATTGCCACTCCCAATCTCCCAATACCTCACAGTCACCCCACCTTACTGGCCACTTCCATCCAGATCTTCCTTAGACCCCTCCTCCAGTCACCCTGGACTACTTGGTCACTCCTAGATTCCTCCCACAGTCTTTCTGTATATAAGGTCCATCTGGCCTCCATTAAGGTGCTCAGATTCTTAAGATCTGGTTCACTTGCATTAATGATACAAATGCTTAGATTCCTTGAGCTTCTGTTCAATATAGTGGATTCTTTAAATCTCACCTACCTCTGACTGATGTTCTAATAAAACTTGTCTTTGGCTGAAAGAAGGGTTGGGTCAAATTCATTCAAGAAGGACTGCGTGTCATGATTTTGGGGTCCCAGCACTCCTACACCTTTAAACCTCAATAGTCAGACACCTTGGATGTTTTGTCATGGAAAGTTCAGTCACAAAAAAAAATTAAATTAAACACACAATATAATAGGATTATTTTTAGAAGGCAATAAACAAAAATCAGAAAATTGTGTAATTCATATTTCAACTGTTGGTGAGAGTCATGAAGACACAGACAGTGAAATTACAGGGTGCTCAAGTTAAGCAAATATTTACTGCCTATTGGTATCATCATAAAACTATCTTCTGTAAGGACAATATTGAGAAAAAATGGAAATTCTAGTCTATTACAATTGGTGGAACATACATATATAGATAGTGTGGGAACAAAGGAGACTTTCTAGTCTTCTAGACTTAATCAAATATCAAAAAAAAAACCTATACTTTCATGGGCATAAGTAATTTTTCCACAGTCACATCAAAATCTCGCCATGAGTCATGGTGCCAAGAAAATTTCATATCCAGTTGTTATCCTTCCAGTTGGAAGCATCTCCCAACTTAGGTAGATCTATCTTTGGATGACTGTCATCACGCCTTACTTAAAACCATTGTATCTTGGTTTGCTTCACCAGGGGTTATATTCCACTGGCATAATTCTCAAAAATACAGGGCCATTTTCCTGACATGAATGCGCACAGGAACAAGGAAAATGTAGGAAACACAAACCACAGATTTGGAGCTTTAGATTTTTTTTCCCAGTAAATGTTGTATATGCTTATAGGCACTGAGTGATTTGGAGAGATATTTAAGGATTGCTGCTCTTTATTGGGAAACAATCAACTACTTTCCATACTTAAGTTTTCTTTATTTTCCATACATTAATGATAACATTGAAGAGATTGAATATACTATATATTTCTTTTTATTGTGTTCTATTATCTTTAAATAAACAAGACAACTCACCCATGCTTAGTCCTCTTTGACAATATCTGACACTGATAATGAGCTATCTAGCAGTTTGGAACAGACTTGGGGGAGTGAGAATAATGACTCTTCCCTCCCTCACTTTAGTTGTCATTGTTGTAGTAGTTCCAATTAAGTCACATTTACTGGATTAAGGAGCCAACTTTCTCCTGTTTATAAAGAAGGCTCTAATTTACACAGAGTTACTTTTCCTTTAAAAATCCGTTTAGTACTATACCAGTCACATTAGCTGAGAGTTTAAAATGCAGAGAGTATGAACTTGCTTATACCTCCCAGAGGAAGAATTTGGGAGTAGCCCTAGAGACTCCTGTTTGATATAATGGACCTTGAGTACTAGGAGGGGCTTGCTGGTAATTTTCTCAAGGGTCTCTCTTTGCTCTGTTTCTCCTCCACCTATAATCAAAGTAACTGAAGGCAGTGACTTTGTGGTTTACCTCTTTTGTTCCCTCTCTTTACCTTCTCTTTTTTTCTCTCTGCATTTTTCCTAGAGAATGGAGCAGTAAAAAACATAAATTTTCTTCACCTACTCTATGGACAGCCACAGATAGTCATGTTCCTTTGTCTGTCCAATTGGCCAAGGAATTTCCAATATACATATACCTCAATCCTAGCCCCACCCTCCACCATTAGTAGGTAAACCCAAGTAGGTCAAAGAGAAAACATCCATAGCACTTTTCATTTCAGGAATGCCTGTGTGTCTTGTAACTTTTTGAGTACAGTTAATGGCTTTACTCTCAACCTAGAGAAGTCACTGTCTGGCATTTGTATGGGACAGAAATTACAAGTTGTCTTTTTCTCAAGCAAGGTTTTGTTTATTCAATGGGCTTAGCCCAACAAGCATTCTATTGTTTATTGTTCAAAAGCTCCCTAGTGGAGTGAACAGTGCTTTTTAGAGGATAGTAGGTAATCCTTTTAAAATTCTGGCAGAAAATGTGGGCATAGAAGTATATATCCTCTCTTCTCTCAGTAATCCTAACACATTTGCTACATAAAACTAAGGCCACAAATCCCAAATTTAGATGTGTCCATTTTCATTTTGTTTCACTCACTATTCTTACACCAGATAATGATGCACACCTTACACCAGATAATGGGCCAAAATTCTCTGATATTTATATTCGAACAATTCTTTGAGGAACTCTCAGAATCTAGTGGGAAATGGCATACTTTAGGAAGAAGACTAGAGGGTAATGCAGAAACCCCTCCTCTGCTTCTTTTAAGTTTATTGACCTCCTTGGACAACCTGTTAATTAGTATCAATTTGACAAAATAAATTCTTAATCATTAAAAACTGATTAAGAGAACCAGTTTTCCTCAGAGATATTGATATTAATAATAATTTTTGTTTATGTAGTACTTTAAGTTGTACTTTCCCCCATAAAATTCCTACCACCTTGCTTAGATATGCACATTGACAAACCACTATTCTAATTGGGATCCTTGAAGCAAGTTAGCTCTATACATACAACTTTTAATGAAATTTTTTCTAATCAAAATTTCTCTTCATTTAAATATTAATAGGAGCTATTTTGACTCTACTCTTTACTGTACAGCCTTGGTCAAATCATTCAATTTTTCTGAGCCTTACTTTCATTATCTATAAATTAGAGAATAATATCTACCTTGCCTGTATCACAGGGTTGCATGAGTATATAAGGTAGCATATGATATTAGCTAAAGAAATGGATTAAATGTCAATAGAACCTGGATTCAAATTTGACCTCTGTCATTGATTAGGTGTGACCTTAGGCAATCCATTTAACCTCTGTGAACATCAGTTACTCCTCTGTAAATGGGTTTCATAATACTTATAATATTCATCTCAAAGAGTTAAGGCTGAGATAAGGCTCAAATGTGAAAATATACATAAAAAATTTTTGTAAATTTCAAAATAATACATAAATGTTACTTATTAAATTTAATTATATATGTAAAAGGGCTTTGACATATTTCGAGTACTATCTATAAATCATTTTTATTATCCGTATTATTATTATTATTATTATCACTATTATTATTATTTATTTTAGGTACAAACATTTCCCACCTATTATTCCCTTTAATCCTCATCCATTTCAGTTTTACCCATTCCAACTCCTTCTTTCCACTCCCTACTAGAGTCCACACACACTATAAATTTTTCCTCACCTTTCTTGGCGTATCCTGACATTAGTGAGTTCCTCTCTAAACTTCCATTTTGAGGAAGAGTCCAAGACAGTCATTCCTGATTTGAAGCCCAGTTAACTGCTGACTCTGTGGATTTTTAAAACATGCCTCCCCACCTCCATGAGCACCTTCTCCTCCTCTCTGCAACCTCCCTCCATCTAGGATTTTCAGCTCCCTTTTATATGTTATCTTCACACATTAAAATGTAAACTCCACGAAGTCAAGGATTGTCATTCTTTTTTTTTTTATCTGTATCCCTACAGCTTAGCATATGATGATTCGCTTGACAAATACTTATTTAATTGACTTGACTTTTGTAAACAAACTGGCCTGTGTCCTCTGTCTTTTCCTTAAATTCTCTTTTGCTTTTCTGTTTTACCTAAAATCTGGTTTTTTATTGGCACCTTTTCCCTCAGGATCTTTTCCAATTCAGATTATTTCTTTCAACTTTTCTTACATACAAACAGTCCTATTCCATCCTGTCTCCTCCAACAGATTGTTCTCTCTGTTATCCACACTCTCTCATTCATTTCATCTCCTCCACTGACTTCTTTTTTTAAAATTTTTTTCTCATTTTTAGGCAATTAGGGTTAAGTGACTTGCCCAGGGTCACACAGCTAGTAAGTGTCAAGTGTCTGGTCTGAGGCTGGATTTGAACTCAGGTCCTCCTGACTTCAGGGCTGGTGCTTTATCCACTGCACCACCTAGATGCCCCAACTGGCTTCTTTTTAGCTGCATACCAACATGACCATGTCTCCCCTATTCTGAAAAAGAAAAATAAACAAAAAGCACCTCACCTGACCCTTCTGTCCCTGCTATTATCTTAAACTGCTTTTGCTTTGTGTAGCTGAACTCATTGAAAAGGCAATATTGGGGCAGCTAGGGGGTGCAGTGGATAGAGCTCTGGTCTTAGAGTCAGGGGGACCTGAGATCAAATCCGACCTCAGATACTTGATACTCACTAGCTGTGTGACCCTGAGCAAGTCACTTAACCCTGATTGCTCACTAAAAGGCAAAAAAAAGGCAGTCTACAAATGCCTCTATTTTCTCTCTTCTCATTCTCTTTAGCCTTTCCAATATAACTTCCAATCTTATCATTCCAGTGAAACTACTATAAAGTTACTAATGATCTCCTAGTTGCCAAATCCAGCAGCTTTTTCCCATTGCTCATTCTCTTTGACCTCTCTACAACCTTTTAAACTATTGATCAATCTTTTCTCCTTGATACTCTTTTCTCTCCAGATCTTTGAGAAAACACTTTTTCCTGATTTTCTTTCCTGCCTGATATCTCCTCCTGTGTCTCCTTTGCTGGATCCACCTCTAGATCACCACCCTCTAACTGTAGGTGTCCCTCAGGGTTCTGTCCTAAGTCCTTTTCTCTTCTCCCTCTACACTACTTCACTTGATGAGCTCATAAGCTTCCATAGACTTAATTACCATCTTCAAGATGATGATGATTCTTAAATCTATCTTTCCTGTCCCAATCTCTCTCTTGACTTCCAATCTCCCTTCCCAAATTGTCTTTCTGACACCTTGAACTAGATTCCAGCATACATCTTAAACTCAGTATGCTCAAAACAGAACTCATTATCTTACCTCCTAACTTCCCCACATGCATATACACATTAATCTACGATTGTAGAGGGCAACACTATCCTCCCAGTCCCTCAGGCTTGCAACTTAGGGGTAATGTTGAATTCTTCATTATCTCACACTCCAAGCCATGTTCAAACTGCTGCCCAAACCTGTGGATTTCACCTTTGCAACATCTCTCAAAAGTGTTTAACTCCCCTTTTTCCTCTGAACTACTATCACTCTAGTGCAGGCCCTCATCCCCATCATGCCCTGATTACTGCAATTGATTGCTGGTGAATCGCCGTACTTCAAGTCTCTTTACTACTCCAATCTATTCTCTATTCAGCAACTAAATTTTCCTAAGATGCAGGTCTGATCATGTTAGCCCCACCACCACCCCATTAAATAAACTCCAGTGGTTTCCTATTGCATCCTGAACAAATATGAAATGTTCTATTTTACATTCAAAACCCTTCATAATCTAGCCCACCCTACCTTTCTGGTCTTTTATATCTTACTTTCCAATATCTACTCTTTGATCCAGTGACACTGCCTTTCTGGTTGTTCTTTGAACAAGACACCATCCTTTGGTTTGGGGTATTTTCTCTCACTGTCTCCCATGCCTGGAACACTACTGACCTCCCTGGATTCCTTTAAGTGCCAACTAAAATCCTACCTTAAATAGGAAGCCTTCCTCAGCCCCTTAATTCCAGTGCTTTCCCTCTTTTAATTATTTCCTATTTATCCTGCATATAGCTTGCTTTACATATGTTTGTTTTCATGATGTCTTCTTCATTAGATTGTAAGCTCCTCGAGGGCAGGGACTATATTTTGACTCTTTATGTATTCCCAGTGCTTAGCACAATGAATTACATATAGTAGGTTTTTATCACATATTTATTGAATGAATAAAGGGATTGATACTTTTTTTAAATAACCCAATGATGGTTCCAGATTATTATTTGGCCACAATCACTCACTTTCCCTTTCTTTATTTGAAATACATTTATTCTCATGATCTGATACTAGTTTCTTATCTCTTTCAGGAGGTAATTGGTGGATTCTTTCAATGACCATTTTACCCTTTGGTTCCAGGGCCTCAGGGCAGTCTTCCTTGATGATCTCCTGAAAGATGCTTTCCAGGCTCTTTTTTTCATCATGGTTTTCAGGTAGACCAATAACTCTTAAGTTATCTCTCCTGGATCTATTTTCCAGGTCAGTTGTTATTCCAATGAGGTATTTTACATTTTCTTCATTTTTTTTTCATTCTTTTGATTTTGTTTGACTGATTCTTGATGTCTCATACAGTTATTAGCTTCCAATTGCCCAATTCTAATTGTTAATGAATTGTTTTCTTCAGTTAGCTTTTGTACCTCTTTTTACATTTGGCCAATTCTACCAATTTTTCTTCTACCTCTCTTATTTAATTTCTACAATCCTTCTTGAGCTCTCCCAAGAATGCTTTTGGGCTTGAGACCAGTTTATATTCCCCTCTGAGGTTTCAGATGTCGGTATATTGACAAAGTTATACTCTTTTGAATTTGTGTTTTGATCTTCCCTGTCACCAAGATACTTTTCTATGATCATTGTTTTCCTATGTTGCTTTTTGGTCATGGTGTTTGACCTTTTCCTGGCTTTTAAAGTTGATCTCTGCTTCTGGGGCATAGGGGGCACTGACACACACTTCTTGTTCTATGGGCTAGGGCCTGGTTACTGGTTTGCTGAGGCAGGACTTGCCACTGGCTTGCTGGGACACCTCCCTTCCTGTACTGGTCCCCTTCAGCCACTTTCAAACATTCAGTCTGTGGGCTAATAGCTGCCACTACTGCTCCTGATTTAGTCATTCCCAAAGCTTGTTCCTGGTTTGCTGGTGCTGGGGCTGTATTGGCTCACTCTGAAGTCCTGAGCTAGATGGTGCCTCTCTCTCACCCAGTTCAGACAGACCTCTCCTGCTGACCTTCTAGGTTGTCTGTGGCATCTGTGGGCTGAGAAGACAGAAATGTGCTACTGCTTCTGGTGATTCAGTCCCCCGGAGCCTGCTCTGACTTTGCTCAGACTAGGTCCATGCTATGTCCTGAACATGAATGTTCCTCTCTCAGGCCAATGCAATAGACCTTTCAGATTGTCTTGGACTAGAAATTTGCCCCACTCTGTCTCTTTGTAGGTTCTTTCATTCTAGAATTTGTTCAGAGTCACTTTTTAGAGGTATTTGAAGAGATTTGGGGGAGAGCTCAGGTGAGTATCTGCTTTCACTCTGCCATTTTGGCTCTGCCCACCTGATAGTAGTTTGGAAAGAAGGACTCATTGGAGTCTTCTAGGAATCTCTACTGTTTAATAGTTTTGCCTTTAACTTAGATATGGGCAAAGTGTGTGGTGATCATTCACAAATGACACAAATCTAGGAAGGGTGCCTAACATAATCAATGTCAGAGTCAGGATTCAAAAAGCCCTTGATACACTAAAATGTGGAGTCAAATCTAACAAAATGAAAATAAATGTATCATCTGACACTAACGCCTTTAAAAAGTAAATGTCATGAGTACAAGGTAGAGGATAATTTGATAACAGTTTATGTGAAAAAAGAGTTGCACCTTTTAGTGAACTAACTTTCAATATGATTCAATACCACAATACCATCAATACCAGGATGATTCTAGTTCTAGAATATTGTGTTCAAGACTGGATTCCACATTCCAGTAGAGGCATTGATAAGCTAGAGAACATCCAGGAGAGGAAAATCTGAAATTTGAAAGGCTTCCAAGTAATTGTGTCCTGTTAAATTTTTAACAACTAGTTGTCCAGGGGGAACCAACATTTTCTCCACCACTTAAGTTTAGACAATCAACAAAACAATAAAGAAGCCCCAATTTTTTAATATTTTTAACATTTGCTAATTTTCCAAGGTGTAAATGCTCACACTGAAGATTAAGCAATCAGCTTTTATGAGCTGATTTGAGCTGAGTATAACATACTTTGCTTCAAAATCATGGCACATGAGAACAGGAGGAAGGACCTGAGGATATTTAGCCTAAAGAATAAACAATTTAGGGACACATGATAGGATACTGTTTCAAGAATGTTAAGGGCTATCACATAGAAGAAGAATTAGAGTCTTCTGCTTGTTACCAAAAAGCAAAATAGGAATAATGGGTGGAGATTATAAGGAAGTCAACTTAACCTTGATATGAAAGCAAAAAAAAATATTTCTAACCATTGGAGCTATCCAAAAAATGAAATAATATGCCTCTTAAAAATAGTAGATTCCTCCTCATTGGAGGTTTCAATCACTAAATATCTATGTATCAGCATATTGTGGTGTTAAATGAGTTAATATTATACATCTCTTTGCAAATCTTAAAGCATCATAGAAATATTAGCTGTAATGATGATGGTGGTGGTGGTGGTGGTGGTGGTGGTGATAATGACAATGGGGATTCCTGTTCAGCTATAGATTTGGACTAAATATTTTCCACATTCTATTACAAATCTGGAATTCAGTGATTGTAACATCCTTTCCTTTGAACTTAGAGTCAGAAGATTTTTATCAATTTCTCATGATGGGTTTGGATAAGATATCCTCTATGTTTTTTTTTCCTCCACTTTACAATCTGATCCAATGTTCTTGATCAAAGTTCCAGTCCTAAATTACTTTATGAACATGTTTTCTTATTTAAGATACTTCTTACTTTCTATTAGATTATGAGATCCTTGAGGGCAAGGACTTTTTCCTCTTTTTGTATCCCTAGTGCTTATCATGGTGCCTGACACATAGTAAGCATTTAATAAATGTATGTTCATTGACTTTACATACCCTCTATGCTTATCGTAAGAGTAAATTATATGATGTGTGCATTATTCTTTGTAAATCATAAAGCACCCTTCAAATAGAAGATATTGTTATCCAGGACCTACAACAGCACCTTGCAGATTTGTTGATCTGAAGCAAATATTAATTTTTCTCAGTTATTGTACAACCTACAGGACTCTCAATTTTCTCATGATTCCAGCATTTGCATTAAAGTCTTCCCCTATAAGCCTTTCATTAGAACCATTCTTAATGAGTATAACATCCAAATAGATGACCCTTTTAACACCTTGACATCACAAGTTCTTTCACTATTTCTGCTTTAATGATATCCTTTGACAATCTATTGCGATGTCACAATTTAGATGACTTCCAAGATCTTGAATTTTCAAAATCCCATGTCTATTCAGAATCTTTTTACATTTTTTTTTTACTTTTTAACTTGACACTATTAAAGCTACTCTTTGACTTCATCATGACTTCCAGACCTTTGTCTCCTTTCTTTTATCCCAGTCTTTCAAATCCCGCTGTGACTTCACTTGCCTCCCTTCTAAACCTGGGTCCAATAGTCATCCATTTTGACAATATCTTCCTTCTTTGATTCTTCAAAAAAATCTGGAATTTTAATATGGGTACTGTCTGCAGTGGTTCAAATAATTAATGGCTTTTTATCTGAGGCAGCTCTGTTTCTTGCCCTCCCTTTAATATTCCATATGAGAACCATCCAATGTACCTTTCAATGTTTTTACATTGTGTGGATATCAAAAGGATATATAAGGATTTCCAAAAATAGCCATTCTTTTCTGCTATATAGCTTTCTGGCCATTAATTTCTCAGGTCATTCACTTCTCCCACACAATTCTTAATTGATAACATGGTACAGCCTATTCAGGTCCAACATACCTCTCCATTGGTCCTTTAGTAACCTACAACTTAAACTCTGCAAGAGATTTCATGATTAATTCTCATCTAGCCCTACTGAAATAATACTGAGAGTAAAAAGATAGGCCTTTGTTTCAGGGAGAAAATTTAGTCATTAAAAATGATGCACAGTTTCTCAAATGAAAAACAATTTACTCTTCTCTTATTCAGTTACAAGTACACTTCACTGCCTACCTGAACTGTTTGTCCAAGATATACGTACTATAGACCATATCTATGGTTTATCTATCCAACTGTGATCTTTGCCTAGAAAATAGGTATTCTATACCCACAGTTTTATCTCTGTGGATAATTAGGAATAACTCTTTTATAGTATTTCATATCTCATTTAAATTCAGATACAATATGGTAGAACAATATAATCAATAGAATGCAAACAAGAAATTCTATAGTTTATCTAAAGGTAATCCAGTTTCCATTTGGGATCCTGTACTGAATATTCTCCTTGGTATAAATACCTTTAACAAATGTAGAGTTTGTCATTTCATTTCATATGATATTAATAATCAGAGGATGGTCAAAAAGTAATCTCTTCTTAACATAGTTAAGAAGTCTTATATAATTTTAGGATATGAGTGAGTAATGCCTTTTTGTATTTTAAAGCTAAGTTCTGTTTTTCCAAAAACAAAGTTTTTGTTTGTTTATTTTAGTTAAAAATACAACCACAATGGGACCTTATATTCTAGGCAACTTTCACTTAATTGTATTATTATAAATAACATAATTGATGAAAACCTGTTTTCTTTTCTTATCATACTTTCATGGTGTTTGTGTGTGTGTATGTGTGTGTGTGTGTGTAAAATATGTATATGTCTTCCTCTTGGGCAACTAGGTGGCTCAGTGGATAGAGTGCTGGGCCTAGGGACAAGAAGATTCATCTTCCTGGCTTTAAATCTGGCCTCAGACACTTAGAAAAACAGAACATAGCTTTAAAATATGAGCAAGTCACTTAATTAACCCTGTTTGCCTCAATTTCCTCACCTGTAAAATAAGCTGGAGAAAGAAATGGCATTTCATTCTAGTATCTTTTCCAAGAAAACCCTAAATAGGGTCACAAAGTGCTAGACATAACTGAAATAACTGAATAACTTATTCTTTTAATGTTACAAGGCTGCCAATTTGCCACACAGACTGAGCATACACATTTATTTCTAGTTTAGTTACATGAATTGGTTACCCTTAAAGGTAGTTCATTCATTTTTCCTTCAACTACCACATAATGAATTCCTAAAATTTTAGGTAGAGGCAATGTGATGCAATAAATCAAATATTGTATAAGGATTCAGAAACCCCTGAGTTAAACTCCTAACTCTAAAATTATGTGTTTCTGGACAATTTTTTCATCATTATGGACTTCAAATGATTTATATGCTAATTTTAGATATTGGTGGAAGGGGTACCCTACACTGAAGAAATCACAGTTTTCTAAAATAAAATACATTATACTGGACTTTTTGCCTGATTTTTTTTCTAGTTTTCAGCAGAAGAAAGGAAAACAATCATTTCTTCACTGAGGTTCCTGGTTTCCTATATTAGTTAGATTTAAATTGCACATACATACTTGTTGCTTTGCAAGTTAATGTAAGATGATGTGATTAAGCATTTACTCACATGGCATCCACTGCAGACTTCTTCCTTCTTACTCTCCTACTCCTACTCTTCATCCTAATCCTCCTCTTTCTTCTCCTCCTCCTTCTTCATCTTCTTCTTCTTTGTCTTCTTCATCATCTTCCTTTTTGTCTTCTTTTTCTTCTTCCTCAGAAAACACATTTACTCTTCATTTGGCCTCAAAATTATAACCCACTAAAAATGACAATCATATAATATAAAATTTAGTGCTGAAAAGGAACTTCAGAGATCATCTAGTCCAATATCCTTATTTTACTTGCAAGGAAACTGTGACCTAAAGAGGCTATGACTTGTCCAACATCACACAGTGAGTAACTAGTAATGACAAGATATGAATCCATTGCTTGATTCCAAAGGTGTCATCACTTCTATTGCACCTTGGTGCCATCTCTAAGATCAAGACCATTGATTCCAAACCTTTCATTTTAGAGAGAAGTAAACCTTTACTAAGAGAATTTAAGATAGGTTTGCACATTTTGCAAGTGTCTGAGGCAGGATTCAAACATTCCTAATACTGTCAAGCATTCTATTCACTATGTCATCTACTTACCTAGGCATGAGATTAATATTTTCCTCTTAATGTTACATTATGAAGAAAATGCATAATAAGACAAAAATATTGAAACTTTTTTTGTGGGGTGCTGAATAGATGTTGACAACATATCAATATTGCTCTAATTTAATTAATTGTTGTTTTTCCTTGATGCATTGTTCTATTTGTTTTGCATTAAGTTATATTAATCATATTCCAAAAGATTTCAAATCAAGTCTTTTAATAAAATAAACTATATATAGCATTGGAATGAGTCTGCTAAATTCTAGGAAGAATCTCAGAATAAATTTTCCATTATTTCCTCTTCAGGAAACTGAGGCTGAGAGAGTTTAAGCGACTTGACCAGGGTTACACAGCTAATTAAGTGTTTGATGTGGGATTCAAAACCATGTATTAAATCTAAATCTGCTCCCTCAATATAAGGTTAACCACATTTCAAAAGATTGCCTAATGACCCTTCATTGGACTAAGCCTTCAGTATTTCATTTTAATAAAAATTGGTTCGGCAACAAAGGGTATCTCATCAGAAACAAGGACTTGGTTTCTTTCCCTAGGAGAAATTGTTTAATAACTCAACTGGGCTTGTAGCTTCTGAGTTATGGGCCTTTCATACTGAGGATAAAAACCATAACATTCACTCTTTACCAGTAAGGTATATTAATAGTATATTCAACTTCACATTATGACCATTAAGGCCCTCAGGAGTTTGCCTATAAATGTCAGTTGTCAGGGACCTAAAGGCTTTGTTTCTCACAGACTGAAATAACTACAGCTTGCTTTTTTACCATGTTATTGGTGTCTTTTCAAGTTCATTCATTCATTCATGTAACATATTTTTGTTGAGCATGTAGTATGTGCAAGACAATGTGGGAGGGGTTGTGGGAAATGCAAGAATGCATCAAATACAGGGTCTGCCCTCAAAGAGCAATAGAGCACCAAGAAGCCAGCATTAGAGGAGGAAAAATGAGTCTAACACCAGGCCATCTATGTTACAAGCCACTGAAGACGTTCATGTGATATCAAAGCTCCAAAAAAGTCATTATTTCCAAAGTTATCTTTTAACTTGTCACTATATTAACATGACAATAAACATTACTGATATACTAAGAAATTCAATAGCACAAATCAGGATATTCATATATTTATCAAAGAAGAATATGCACACATTGTTCTAAATACATCCAGAGAGAGGTATCTAGGAGTTTTCCTGGAAAAGGAATTTCTGAACTGCTTTTACGTAGATAATCTAATTTAATATTGCACACATATGGAGACATATACATGTGTGTATATATATATATATATATATACATATACATGTGTATATATACATATACATAATTTTTTTAATTTTTCATCATTTAGGGGTGCTACTTTGAAGCTTGTCATCACTAAATTGAATTTAATGAAACAAAGGTAGCCAAAGAGATAAAATGTTATAATGAAAAGATCCCTGTGGTCAGAACCAAGAGAACTGGGACCCCATACATACTTCAGTAAAGTTAGAGAATTGGAGTAGGTGGATTCTGGCTCTTCTACCTGTGGATCTAAGAATTTATGATCCTATAAATTTCCAGTTGCCCTACGCAATAATTGTAAGCCAATGGACATAGCATTTAACCTCTCTGAGGATCAATTATCTTAGTCATAAAATGGGAATAATGATACTTTTACCAAGTAGCTCACAAGACTATTTTCAGGAAAGTATTTTTCAAACTGTGAATTATTGCATAAATGTACACTATCAGAATAGTGGCTAGAGCACTAAACTTGGAATCAAGAAAATGAGTCTAAATATACCTCTGGTATTTTAGCATGGCATCTGTGTGATAATGGGCAAATAAATTACCCTCTCTGAACCTCTATTTTCTCCTCTGTTAAATGGGTTTAATAGTTTTGTAGGGGAATTAATTAAGGAAGATTCACCCATCTTGGAGAGACTTACCTCAGGCTTGGAGATTTTGAGTGCAGGCAGTGAAGGGAGTACAACCTTTCAGGGCTGTTGTTCATGGGGGAGCCTTCAGCAAAAATTTGTCCAGCTGTGCATTTCCTTTCTGGGTCCCTTGCAGGGGCCAGCCTAAATAGGTGAGGGGGAGGTATGCATCACTTTCCCATCTGGGGTTGTCATAATGTGGGGTCCATAATAAAAGAAACATAGGCAGGGTCTGAGTCAATAGCTCTTCATTAAAGGGTCCATGACCCACTCTAATGAAGTGAACCTCAGAACTTCCTCATAATCCAAGATGACCCCTTCCTCCAAGGCCTAAGTTTTATAAGGCTTGAAACCCAGATGATACATAAGAGGCACAGTAAAATACAGAAACTTATTGACTGATAGATCTTGACCTTGATCCTCCAGGAGGGTCTACACAAAATACGGAATCCCATTGGTTGACAAGCAAGCCAATAAGCAGACCCATGTGCTGAGTAGATAAACAGATGTCAAAACATCTATATAGGCTAGTGGGCCAGTAGACTGGCAGGCCACAGGCTGGCAAATAGGCCACGTGTTGGTCAAGTGCTTATGGCCATCTTCCCATGTTGGGCAATAGAGGGATGGTGAGGGACAGTCAGGCAACAAAAATAACTGGAGAAATCTCCATGTCTTTGAGTCACCTCCACCACACTGGGGTAGGTCACCATAACAAAGAGAAACAAGAGTGGAGGTCCTCCAGTTAGTTTCCTATGATTAAGTAAGTGAATTTACAATATGCAGTTCACAGCTCTGAGACCTAATATACAGAACTTATAATCATTACCCCCTGTGGAATCATATCAAACTGATTACTACTGACTGGAATAAAATAGGGGTCTAATTAATTATCTATCACAGTATCAACCTCACAGAGTTTTGTTGAACACAACTGAGATGATATATGTAGAGAATGTTTCAAATCGAAAACTATATGAATATTAGCATGACAGCATTGTCTGAAGCACTGTATTTATAATAAAAAGAAGTGGGTTAATGTCCCGTTTCTAATACTGAACATGCCATTTAACTTCTCTAAGCCTGTATTCAAATATGTAAAATGGGTGCAATTGAACCTGTAATATCTATCTACTAGGGTAGTATTGAGGTTATATTGTAAAGACATAGATCTCAGATTTAGGAATGAAAGGAAGTTTGAAGGCAATCAAACCACTCCCTCAATTTACAGATCAGTCAACTAAAACACAGAGAAATTAATTGACTTGTCCAGAGGGGCACAATAAATATTGAAGGTAGGGTTTTAATCCAAATTTTCCTGATTCCAAATTCAATGCCCTATCAATTGTACCATGAACTTTGAAAATTTTAAAGTGCTATATAGATATCAGTTATCATAATTATCACTACATTCATCTTTTTCATACATTTTGTGGTGGCAACTTTCTTAATCTGGCAAAGGTATAAGACAGATGAAAATGTGTCCATCCTAGCATTATTTCCTTTCTAGTCAGGTCATGACTTCCCTCATAACCCTTAAATGTCTCCCTACTAAGTATTGAATAATATACTAGTTCCTTTACCTGACATTCAATGCCCACTACAAATATTATTCACCTTAACAGTTTATTCCATATTATTCTCCTCCACTCCCTCTATATTCTAGTAAAAGTACAATCTCCATATACATTTATTTCATTCCTCTATTTACCCTGTACCTAGCACCTCCAATATGTTCTCTATACCAAGAACACCTTTTCTCACTCACTTCTTACATAATGAATTTCCAAACATTCTTATTTGATCAACTCAGTGGGCTACCATTACTTCTAGCATGGTTTTCTTGATCTCAGTCCCAATGGCTTAAAATTTTTTTCCCCACCAAACACACACTAATTTCTGTATATGTCATATCTTCACACTACATAGTAAGATCCAAGAGAACAGGCAGTATTAGCTAAACAGAGTGTTCCTAGCATTTTTCGTGACATGGACCCTTCTGACTTTTTGATGAAGTCTCAGGGTCCTTTCTCAAATGAAAGAAATGCTAAATTTCCTTTATTAGTAAAAATAGAGATACATATTTTTGCTGTTCTAGTTCATAGACTCCCAGAGGTCTATGATCTCCAATTCAACAACTCCTGATCTAAACTTTGCACCATGTGTATACTTTCATTTTGCACAATTAGTTCTAAATAAATGGTCACTGAATGAATTGCTGATTTGCAGATATAAAATACATGATAGTATACCACTCTCAGCAATTAGATGGATCATATCTTATAGCTCCAACCCCAAAGATTACAATCCTTCTATGTTGTAGTAGAAAACTTAGTGAATTGTTGTTGTAGGAGGCTTTAGGAGGAAGAGTATTGGTGGTTCACATACTACCTTTTGATAATAAACATCAACAAATTTAGTTGGTCTGATCTGCATATGACAGTCATAGTACACTAGGCAGGAACAGATTTAGTAGCTTAGTGCAAAAGAAAGCATGCTAAATTTGGAATCACTTCACTGGGGTGGAAACTGACTCAGACTGAATACTTATGTGACCTTGACTAGGTCATTTAATACCTTGGCCTCAGTTTTTTCAACTCTAAAATTTATCTAAAAATCTAAGTACATGATTAAAACAAATCTTCCCAACTGAAATGTCAAGTACACATTGGGCTATATCAGAATATGAGCATGTTTCAATGAGGAGAATGAGAGAGTTAAAATAAGACTTTGAATCCCAGGTTTTGTGCTATTATTTATATAGTGCTTTAAGTTTGGCAAAGAACTTAACATAATATCATCTCATTTGATGCTCACAGTATTTGTTTTGTTTTGTTTTCCATTGTTTACAGATGATAAAACAGAGAGGTTAAATGGTTTACCCAGAGTCATAGAATTAATAAGTGTATGAGGTAGGATTGGAATTTCATCCTTCCTCACCTCAATACAGTATTTTGTGTACTATTAAATTATTATATACAAACTTTGCATAGCCTTCAATCATCACTGCAAGTATCATTCTTAGAAAATCCTTTTGTGAGTATATCATGTGTTTCACAGCTGGAACGGACCTTAGAGATTACAAGAATCTTAGAGAGCTTAAGTGATTTACCTAAAGTCACTGGTGTCAGTGGGGAGATATCCATCTACTGACTCCAAAGCCAGCACTCTTTCCACTCTATCATGCTGTTTCTCCAATGTTCAAAAAGTTAATTTTACATTTTCAAAAAAATTGCTCCACAAAGTCTCCTTTGCTTTCTTTGATTAAGATTATTATGCTTCCAGCTCATCAAATAGTCATACACAAATTATTTTGTTCTGCAAAAATAAATAATGTTGTTGGATAGAGGCCAGGGTCCTACCTGCGTTATTCTATTGGACTTTTGTGTGATGCTTCGATTCTCTATTTTTGAATTTCATTTTCTACAAAATAGGAGTGAGAAAAGAAAAACTACTGAAACATCATCTGGTGTTTCATATTGTTTTTTTTTCTACACAATTTTCTGACATGGAAGGATATTAGGAAAAAAGCAAATGGGCAATATGAATTTTGGGGTTCCTCAGGTTAGTTCATCCTAAATTTGCATCACTTTCCTTAAGGTTTCTTTCTTTTTTTTTTCCTTCTTTCTTTTTTTATTTTGGTTAGGCAATGGGGTTAAGTGACTTGCCCAGGGTCACACAGCTATATTATGTGTCTGAGGCCAGATTTGAACTCAGGTCCTCCTGAATCCAGGGCTGGTGCTCTATCCACTGCACCACCTAGCTGCCCCTAAGTTTCTTGTTAGTAGTATGATCATACTGTAAATCTCAGCATGTCAGCTAGGAACAATACTAGTTTCCTTTTACTGAATAAGACACAAGTATCAGATTTTTCTATTTCATGAAAACAACAAAAAATATAAAAAGCATGTCCCATTATGTTTATTTCATGTCTTGAGTTATTGTTCAAGTCCATATTTCTAGAAGTAAACAAAAAAATTCCCAACCACATTACAGAAAAGAGGCTATTCTCTCATTCCCACATTTTTTTTCCTTTTCTTTGATGCCTTCTTTTGATGTAAAGACATTACTATCTTATTAAAACTTTACTAAGACATCCAAGGAATATCCTATCTAAGTATTTTTCTGTATTTGTAAGTTGAATGTCCATGTAGGCATCCCTGGATATCAGGTAACAGTTGTACTCCATTGTAAACAATACACCACATATGCACATGTGTACATATGCACATACACATAATCTTAAATGAAAACTTAAAGGCCAATTAAGTGACTAATTTTAAAAGAAAATATTTATTTTGAACTGATTATATAATAAAAAAAACAACAATAGTTACAGGTTGTTATTTGAAAGTTTCTTTAGCAAAATGCAAAAGATTACCAATTTTCTAGGACTTACATTTATACTTATAACAACTTTACTGACATTTTCATCATTTAAAGTAAACCTCAATGTACTAATCATCTCATGGCTCTATTATAATTTGGACTTGAGTTGTATGATTTTGTTGGGCAAGGGGAAGGTGATTCAGTGCCATGATCAATTTGATGAGGTTATAAGGAGGTAAGCCTTTGTTTAAAATGTTGACTTAAAAAAAAAACAGAGGGTCTCATATCTTATTGATTCTAAGTGCCAAATTTGTTTGTAAGAAATCCTCTACATTTCATCCAGGTTTGTTTGATTTCTTTGAGCAGATCTGCACTACTTGCCCCTGTATGGCAGTTAGGAGATCTAGGAAATGACAACTCAAGTCTTCATTATAAAAATACATTTTGGTGACTCATCTACAATCCATAAGATTTGGGTTCACATGAAAAGTTCTGCATGATTCCCTACTGACTCTGCATGTTTTCCTCTTTGGAAAGAAACTATTTTCCCTTTTTTTTCTTTTCTTTTAATAATTGTTATTCTTAGTTTTAGATTTTGCTTTTATTTTCCTTTTCTTAATTGTTATTGAGGAGATAACAATAGATCATTATAAGCCTCAAGAAAGGTATGAGTCTAGAGAACCTCTGTACAATTATGTGATGGAGATGATTATAAGCACCAGGTGAAACCAGGGCTTGACTTTTATGGGCAGTCTAAAACCTCATGGAAATTTTATTAATTTAGGAAGGCCTGGACTGACACATAAAATTGTTTATATGAGATTATTTAGGAATTAAATGTTATGAACACTGCTATGCCCAGCTTTGAAGGGATGTGAGTCAATAGAAAAAAATACTACAAAGAAGTGATTATGAAGTGATTGTGGTAGATGGCACAATGGATTAAGTGCTAGGCCTAGAGACCTTAAGATATGATTTTAAATCCCACCTCAGACATTTACTGGTTGTTATGTGACCCTGGGCAAGTCATTTAACCTCTGTTTGACTCAATTCCTCATCTGTAATTGGGAATTATAATAACACCTACTTTCCAAGGTTGTTGTAAGGATCAAATAAGATAAAAAAACCATAAAGAACTGTGTTATATAAGTACTACATAAATTTTAGTCATTATGATTATCATCATCATCATCATCATTATAACAATTTAAAAAGCTTTCCATAAAGACCTATGCTTAGGAATATGGAAGAAAATAATGAAAGCAACTCATTTTTTTTTATAAATTTCAAATATTCTAATAGGGAGATAGTGTAGGGAGTTGGTAAAAGGAAATAATTTTGATCTTATTGAAATTTGAGTCTTTATGTGTTACTTTTGATCATACCTTCTGATGAATGGTATGATACCCCCAATGATACCTCCTACAGTACTAATGGAGGATGAAACAACAATTAATCTATTGTTTAGGACTCTTAAGAAAATGGACTCTTGGGAGAGAATAATCTTATCTATCACCCTCATTTTACAGATGAGCAAACTGATGAGGCTCAGAGAGAGAAAGTGCTTTTCTTAACTTACAGAGATGATAACTAGTAGTATATTTGAATCCAGATCTTTTCATTCCAAACAAATGTTCTTTCCATTACAGCACTGTTGTTCTTGATTAAGGATAGCTAGGGTATCTTTGAAGTATTTCTGGAGAGCCTTGGAATGTCCATAAAGAACCAAAATAGTGATCATGGAAAGTGGTAAGCTTTATCTCTAATTCCAAACTTCTATTGAAGTAGGATATGTAGTCAGGATCTTAAACAATCTTCAAGACCAATACAATCTAGTTCTAGTATGAAAAGGAAGAGGAAGAGAGAGACTGTTCATGGTTTTGCACATTTTCTATTCTTTACTGCCCAAAGAGTTGGATGACATTAAGCACAAGAGCAATAACCTCCATGGAAATCAATATGCAGGTGCACCAAGGGAGACTATCTGGGTTGACATTCATCGTTCATCTTCCACCAAGGATCCTTGAATCTTTGGCATAGAATGGACCATGAATTATGGCTGTGAAATGCCAGAAATCAGCAGTCTGTGTCTAATGTAATTACCCCTTTTTACTGCTGTGTGGCATTTCTTGAGTCTATAATGGACATCTTTTCCTGATCTGAAGACAAGGGAGTCAAGTTTTTAACCAAAATTTTAATAAATCCCATCATAGAGAAGCCACTAACAATTTTTGGTATTATAGAAACAATTATATATGATTAATAGATTAGATAAAATTTCTATTTAGAAGTCAGTAGTACTGCATTAAAATGTAGCCAGTAAGAAGGTTTGAAGGATGTCAGGCAGTTTGAGATGAGGAGGCTGGGAAGGTAGAGATTACAATTCCTCTGATGGGATTTGTAAGAGAGAAGTTGAGTGTCCAGGTCATTCAGTAAAAAACAAATTGAATGCAATAATCCTCTGAAGAATTTTGCAAATTGGAACTATGTTTGGGTTATAAAATTATAATTAGTAGAATCTATTACTTGTCAGTATCTCTGTGACAGCGTAGTCATGGATTCGATGGACAGTGATCTCATCTACCATAGGTCAGGATGCTGCCTGTGCTCACAGAGAATTTTGAATATCTCTTGATGATAATGAAAACCGTACATAATGTGGGCCTAGTAAGGAAAATCAGCATTCTTCTGGGGCCGTGTTTGTCAAATTACATAGTTGAGACCTTTCTTGACAGTAAATAATTCTTAGCCATTCTCTGGTTAAAGGGCCAGTAGTAACACTCTTATGCTAATAAGTGAAGCTTTTAGCCAGGTCAGAAAGTGTCTGTCCCAACTGTGCACAAATATTTTTCTTCCCCCTCACTCCCCTTTCACCTCTTTTTCTCATATGGGAGGGCAGACTGTAGCAGTGACCTCCTGTCCCTATACACAGCTTAGCAGGGAACAGGGATGCTTAGCACTGTCTGGAGTTAGTGGCTAACACAAAGAACAGAGGCCTTAGACTAACAAACACACATTGTACTCCATGGCTACACCAGCAGCTAAATGAGGCCTTTATTTTTCCAGGACAATGGTAAGCTTGGACTTTGCAGTTGTTCTGGGAAAATATGGCCAAAAACAACCTCACACTGAAATCTAAGGAGGAAAGATGGGTGACAGATTGAGTATTTCACCATCTCAATTGCACTTATGCAATATACTTTGCTCTCTGCCTGTCCAGTAGTGATGCAACTAACATTAGTAGGGAAAAATCATCCGTATCAAAAAAAGCATTCAAATGTGATTTTTCAAAAAGTGAGAAATTTCCCATGCTGTTCCTGAACCCACCTGTGATAATTATATTGCAGATAATAGTCCTGCAGCAGGGTTTTGATTATATAGCTTTTCTGTTGGCTGCATATAAATATCTTGGATGCATAAGAAATTCAAAGAAATATCCTTGGTAACTGGGTGTACTTATCATCACATATTGTTAACAAAAGGAATCCTTCTTAAAGAAACAGAAAGGTGACAATAGTCTCATCCTTTGACTCAAATTCCCTGTCTGGAATCTTTCTCCTTGCAAATGGAATACTTCCTATATACACAGTAAAGTAATGCTTGCTGCAATGAAACTCAGATTGCAAATACAGTGCTGACTCCAATTCTGCTGAATTTTAGATGTGTATATTATAATACATTCTTCATCTCCATCAGACACAAGGAGTTACTTGTAATGTCAATTGCTAGGAGTCTGAGTTGCATAGGCTTGGGAAATTTTTCATGCCTGTATTCTTTAAAAAAAAAAAAAACCATCAAGACAAGTGTATCAAGAAGTGAGCTTGAATAGAGTAAGATGAATACATTTAGACCAACAGAACTTGCAGGCTTGACAGAGTAGATCAAGGCATCTCGTAGACACCATCTTTTATCTTTGTGACATATAGCAGATAGGCTGAAGGATAGGTAGCTCAGACCTGGTTTTACTAGCTAGGGCAAAGATCAAGTACATTGACTAAAGAAGCAAATGGATATACAATGATAAATCCTTATTCTTTCATTTTCATAGCATACTCTACACTAGACCATATCACATGCCTCATCAAAGTTCAATGTTTCTTATCCTAAAAAGAGGAAAATATAATTATCTCCATATCATAGTAGAACCAATTCTACAGTGTTGTGTTATCTTGGAGGAGAGGGATGGGCTGAAAGAGTGAAAGGAGTAATAAATATTTCTATAGTGCCTACTATCTATCAGGCACACTGCTAAAAGCTCTACAAATATCTATTTGGGTTTTCACAAAAATCCTGTGAGTTAAGTACTATTATTATTCTCTTTTTACAGTTGATGAAAATAGACTTCATGTAAACTACACAGGGTCACATAGTTAGTGTCTCAGGTTGGATTTGAATTGAGGTCTTCCTGACTGCAAGTCCAGTTTTCTGTTCCTCGCACTACCTAGTTGGTGTAAGAATAGGAGCCAGTGAAATAATTCCCCAATTTACTACATACTACCTGTGTGATCTTTATTAAATCAGTTCCCCTCTGGTCCTCAGTTTTCTTAGCTGTAAAATGGGAATAATAATAATAAACTGGGTTGTGAGGAACAAATGGAATAACATGTATAAATTGATTTTGTAAATTTTAAACACTATATAAAAGTTATTGGTTAATATTATTATTATTATCAACATCATCATCATCATCATCATTAGACTAGATAGTCTTTGAGGTCACTTAAAGCTCTAAATGCTAACATCACATCTAACAACATAACATTTGAAGTGTAATTATTAAGAAAGGACATTTTAAAAATATACTTAATATAATTCATAGAAAAGTGGCATATTAGGGAATTCACTTAGACATATAATAACATAAGAAATGCAAATCCATTTTGGTTGAAAAAATTCCAAACCCATCACAAATTAAATCATGGATCCTTCAGAAGTAACCAAACCAAATAAATGTTATCCTTCAAGGTAGTTATATTGGACAATTGTTCATAAATTCCAGTGATATGGTTTCTATCATGCATGATAGCTCTGGAATGCATATTTTGAAATTTCCTTTAATAAGTTTACAAACCAAACAAGAAAATCAGTCTCATTGGTTTACAATTTTAAATAGTTTTAGACCAAAGCCAACATCATACAACTTAGTCAAATCCCCTTACCCAAGAGTCTGGAATTTAGTTATTTCTAACAACTAAATTCACCCTTAAAGAATGAAAATCTCGCACCATTATAGATATTAAAATGAATATGCTATAATCTCTGGAGGCAATTTCTCTTTTTAATATATTTTATTTATTTCATTAAATATTTACTAAAACATATAAAAATTATAAATTATTAAATAATTTAGTTCCAAATTTGCTTTCTCCCTCATGCCCCTCCCCTTGAAAAGGCAAATAATTTAATGTTGAATATATATGTGAAGTCATGCAAAACATAATTCCATATTAGCTATGGTGAAAAAGAAAACACAAACAAAAATTTTATAACAAAAAATTTAATTAAAACTCAAATCTTATGGAAGTAAATGTTGAAAACTAAAAATAAATTAATTAATTATAAAAAAAAAGAAAAGGAGGAACACTAGCACACCAGAGCTTGAAGGTTGCAATGGAGCAGTGACTGTTGTCACAATTACAGGGCAGAAAAGAGTGCTTGTGGTCATTCATAGACTAGAGCACAGGCCAGGAGAGTAGTAAACACCTCTCCTTAGATTATATCACCTTGGAAGAACTGAAAACTTACAGGTCCCTAGAAGTATCTTTGAAAAGAGCTGCACAAAATCCTTGAAGCTTGGGATAGTGTACACTCCACCCTGGAAGCAGAGCCAAAATGGAAAAATTAGCAAACAACAGAAAAAAAAATCAGACTATGGAAAGTTGCTATTGTGACAAAGAAGGTCAAAACACACAGTCAGAAGAAGATAACAAAGTCAAAGCTCTTACATCCAAAGCCTCCAAGAAAAATATGACTTGGTCTCAGATCATGGAAGGGCTCAAAACAGATTTAGAAAATCAAATAAGATAGGTAGAGGAAAATTGGGAAGAGAAATTAGAGTGATGCAAGAAAATCACGAAAAAAAGTCAAGAGCTTGGTAAAGGGGATGCAAAAAAAAAATACTGAAGAAAATAACACCTTAAAAAACAGGGTAGGCCAAGTAGCAAAAGAGGTATAAAAAAAACCAATGGGGAGATTACCTTAAAAAGCAGAAAAGGTAAAATTGATAAAGAAGCACAAAAATTCACTAAAGAAAAAAAAATTCCCTAAAAAGTAGAATTGACCAAGTGGAAAAGGAGGTATAAAAGCTCACTGAAGAAAATAATTACTTAAAAATTAGAATTGAGCAAATAGAAGGTAATGACTTTATGAGAAATCAAGAAACAATAAAACAAAACCAAAAGAATTTTTTTAAAAAAATAGAAGACAGTGTGAAATATCTCATTAGAAAGATAACTGACCTGGAAAATAGGTCCAGGAGAGATAATTTGAAATTTATTAGACTACTTGAAAGCCATGACCAAAAAGAGAAAGAGAGAGAGAGAGAGAGAGAGAGAGAGAGAGAGAGAGAGAGAGAGA
>NW_020940360.1:18205904-18242260 GCF_900497805.2 Vombatus ursinus | reverse complement strand
AGAGAGAGAGAGAGAGAGAGAGAGAGAGAGAGAGAGAGAGAGAGAGACTAGACATCATCTTTCAAGAAATTATCAAGGAAAACTGTTATGGTATTCTAGAACCAGATGGTAAAATAAAAATTGAAATAATCTACTAATCACCTCCTGAAAGAGATTCCAAAATGAAAACTCTCAGCAATATTCTAGTAAAATTTCAGAGCTCCCAGGTCAAGGAGAAAATATTTCAAACATCCAGAAAGAAACAATTCAAGTATTGTGGAGCCACAGTCAGGATAATATAAGTGTTAACAGTTTTTATCTTAAAGGTGCTCTGAGATCATGAGTGGGTTAAAGGACATGTCATAGAGACAATCAATAATTTCATTAAAGAGAGTTACAAAACTGAGGAGGAATTCCAGAATATGTGGGATACAACCCAAGTAATACTTAGGGGAAATTGATGTCTCTACATGAGTATATCAATAAAAGAGAGGACGAGCAGACTGATCAATTGGGCATGAAAGAAAAAAATTTTTTTAAAAAATTGAAAGTTCCCAACTGAACATAAAATTGGAATTCCTAAAAATTAAAGTTGAAATTAATAAAGTTCAATATTAGAGAACTATTGGATTAATAAATAAAACTGAGCTGGTTTTATGAAAAAGAAAAAGAAAATAGACCATTGGTTAATATGATTTTAAAAAGACAGAATAAAATGAAATCACTGCTATCAAAAATGAAAAGAATGAATATACCAATAATGAAGGTGAAATCAAACCAATTATTTAGAGTTATTTTGCTCAATTAAATTCCAATAAATTTAACAGCTTACATTAAATGCAAGAATAGTTACAAAAATATAAACTATCTATATTAACAGAAGAGGAAATAAAATATCTAAATAAACCTATTTTAGAAAAATAAATTGAAAAGGCTATAAATGAGCATTATAAGAAAAAAAAATCCACCTGAAGCATATGAATTTACAAGTGAATTCTACCAAACATTTAAATATCAAATAATTCTAACATTAAATTAAATATTAGGCAAACTCCTTTTATAAACAAATATGGTGCTGATACAAAAGACAAAAAGAGCAAAAACAGAGAAAGAAAACTATAGGCCAATTTCACTAATGAATATGAATGCAAAAATCCTAAATAAAATTCTCGCTAGGAGACTACAACAACATATCAAAAAGATTATGACCAAATGGAATCTATACCAGGAATGAAGGGATGGTTTAACATAAGGAAAACTATCAACATAATTGCTTATGCTAATAACAAAAGTAACAAAAACCATGATTATATCAGCAGATGCAGAAAAATATTTTGACAAAATACAACTCATTCCTATTAAAAAGCACTTGAAAGTGCAAGTATAAATTGATTTTTCTTTAAAATAAGAAGCATCTTCCTATAACCATCATCAAGCATTATTTGTAATGAGGAAAAGCTAGAAGCCTTCCCAATAAGATCGAGTGAAACAAGAACGTTCATTATGAGTAGTATTCAATATTGTATTATAATTCTAGTAATAGCAATAAGAGAAGGAAAATAAATAGAAGGAATCAGAATTGGCAATCAGGTAATAAAACTTTTTGCAAATGACATGATGATATACTTGGAGAATACTAAAGATTAAAAAAGCTAGTTGAAGCAATTAATAATTTACTAAAACAGCAGCGCATAAAATAAACTCATACAAAGCATAAGCATTTCTGTATCATCACTAATAAAACCCTGCAAGAAGAGATGGTAAGAAATACCCCATTTAGAATAAATCTAGACAGCATAAAATGCTAGCAAGTACACCTGGCAAGACAAACCCAGGAAGTACATGAACATGATCATAAAATACTTTTTATACAAATAAAGTCAGATTTAATAATTAGAGAAATATTAATTGCTCATGGGCAGGCAGAGCCAATGTAATAAAAATGATAATTCTACCCAATCTACTTATTCAATGCCATCCCAATAAAATTATCAAAAAATGTTGTATTGAACTATTATTTCAATAATAGCAAAAGTCATTTTGGAAGAACAAAAGGTCAAGAATATCAAAGGAAGTACTTTTTAAAAATGTAAAGGATGGAGGTTTAGCAGTACCAGATCTCAAACAGTATTATTATAAGATGGTGATAATCAAAACTATTCAATATTGGCTAAAAAACAGAAAGGTCTATTAGTGGGATGGGATAGACATGCAACACACTAGTAAATCATTATGGTAACCTTGTATTTGACAAACGTAAAGATTTAAGCACGTGGGATGAGAAATCACTATTTGACAAAAATTGATGGAAAACTGGAAAGCAGTCTGACAGAAATTGGGTATAGACCAATATCTTATACTAATTACTAAGATAAGTTCAAATGGATGCATGAACCAGATACAAAGAGAGCTAACGTAAGTAAATTAGGAGAAAATGGAACATGAAGCATATTACCTATCAAACTTATGGATAGGAGAAGAATTTATGAGTAAACAAGAGATAGAGAGCACTGAGAGATATAAAATGACTAATTTTGTTTACATTAAATTAAAAAGATTTTACACAAAAGAATCCAATATAGACAAAATTAGAAAGAAAGCAGAAAATTGGGGGGAAATGTTATAGATATTTTAGTGAATAAAGGTTATATTGCAAATATATAGAGAACTTTGTCTAATTTATAAGAATAGAAGTCATACCCCAATTGATAAATGCTCAAAGGATATGAACAGACAGAAATCAAAACTATATATAATCATATGAAAAAATGCTCTAAGAGCTCAGTTCCAATCTGTAGCTTCCTTCCATGGATACATGCATGTTACTCACTTTAAGAGAAATAAAAGCATGCAACCAAAAATGCCCTAAATCATTATTGATTAAATAAATTAAAATTAAATTAACTTTTTTTGTTTTGTTTCATTTTTCTATCTTTAATTTTTAATTTTTTTTTATTTTTTAACATGTGTTTTTAAAACTTTGGGTTACAAATTTTCTCCATTCCTCCCTCCCCACACACCCTCATTGAAAAGGCAAGCATCTCAATACAGGTTATAGATGTGTAGTCATGCAAAACACTTCCATAGCAATCCTGTTGTGAAAAACTAAGTATATTTCCCTTCGTCCTATCCTACCCCCCATTTATTCTATTCTCTCTTTTCACCCTGTCAATCCTCAGAAGTGTTTGCTTTTCATTATCCCCTCCCCCAATCTGCCCTCCCCTCTATCAACCCCTGTTCTCTTGTCCCCTTCCACCCTTATTTTCCTGTAGGGTAAGATAGATTTCCATATCCCATCGTGTATGTTATTCCCTCCTTAAGCCAAATCCTATGAGAATAAGATTCACTCATTTCCTCTCACCTTCCCCCATTTCCCCTCCACTGTAAAAGTCTTTTTTTATCTGTTTCATATGAGATATTTTACCTCATTCTACTTCTCCCTTTCTCCTTTTCCCAGTATAATCCTTTTTCATCCCTTAATTTTATTTTCCAGATATCACCCCTTTATCTTCAACTCACCCTGTGCCCTCTATTTATCTATCTATACGTACACACATATAACTTTTTTCCCTCCCACTACCCTAATACTGACAAAGGACTCATTAGTTACAAGTATCATCTTTCCCTGCAGGAATGTAAACAGTTCAATCTTAATAAGTCTCTTATGATTTCTCTTTCCTGTTTACCTCTTCCATGTTTCACTTGAGTCTTGTATTGGAAAGTCAAATTTTCTATTCAGCTCTGGTCTTTACTTCAGGAATGCTTGAAAGTCCACTATTTCGAACCCAAAGAAGTCAGCAACAGTCTGTCTGAGCCGTGTAGCTCCCTTCTGCAATCTTCATTTTAGAATGTTGCCTTACACTTGGGGGAGCCAAGATGGCGGAGTAAAAAGGTAGTAGCTCTCACCCTCCCCTATCAACCTCTGAAAACCCAGAAAATATCACCCCAGAAAAAACCCTGGAACAGCTGAACCAGAAGAAAGATGGGGTGCAGCAGTACAGTAGCCCAGGTAGCTAGAGGGATTAACAGGAAAGGCCCCTCTTACCCTGGGGGAAGGGGAGCAGTACCGAATGGGGAATCGCCCAGGCAGCTAGTGGAAAGACCCACTTTAGCACACCAGGAGGAGATTCTGGTGCCTCGGTATTCTACAGCAAATGGGTCTCCCATTGCCTCACTGAAAATAAGGGAAGCAGCACTACAAAGGGCCCCAGGCAGATAAGCACCCTGCAGCATTCATCTGAAAGGAACTGAAGAAAGCAACCTAGAGGTGCCTGAAAGTTCCAGCCTTGTTGATTCCAGCCCAACACCAGGTAAGCTGTCAGAACCCTACTCCAACTGCCTCCAGCCTCCAACTGCCAAACAGGAGGAGATCTTGAAGCCCAGGTGGTCGAGCAGGCCAACACCAACAGCTGGACCTCGGAGTGTCTCAGTGAGGGTGGGGTAACTGGTGGAAACCAGCTCAGAAACCCACCAGGTGCCTCAGCATTCTACAGCAAAGGAGTCTCCCAGTGCCTCAACAGAACTAAGGGAGGCAGCACTGCAAGGGGCCCCAGACAGATAAACACCCTGCAGCACCCATCTAAAAGGAGTTGAACAAAGCTAAAAGAAAGGAAAAGCAGGCAACCTAGATTTGCCTGAAAGTCCCAGCCTTGCTGATTCCAGTCCAACACCAGGTAAGCTGCCAGAACCCTACGAGCCTCCAATTGTCAACATAAGAGGCCCCAGCACACAAAGTTAGTGACCAAGACCTAAGCTCCCAACACAAGAAACTTGGGTCAATGCCCTCTGCTACCCAGCAGGAGAGCTTAATCTCTTTAAAGGCCAGGGAATAAAGAAACACCATGAGTAAAAAGAAACATACGATAGATTCCTATTACGAGAAGAGTGAAGATCAAGACAGAAATTCTGAAGAGGACAACATTGTCATCAAACCCACATCTTCAACATCAAAAGGGAATATGAACTGGTCTGCAGCCCAAAAAGCCTTCTTAGAAGAGCTCAAGAAGGATTTTAAAAGTCAAATGAGAGAGGTAGAGGAGTCCTTAAAAAGTATAATTGACCAATTGGAAAAAAAGTACACTGAAGAAAACAAATCCCTTAAAATACAATTGGCCAACTGGAAAAAAAGTACACTGAAGAAAACAAATCCCTTAAAATACAATTGACCAATTGGAAAAGAAAGTATAAAATCTAACAGAAGAAAACAATATGTTAAAAATTAGAATTGAACAAATGGAAACTAATGACTCTATGAGAGAACAAGAATCAGTCAAACAGAAACAAAAAAATGAAAAAATAGATGAAAATGTAAAATACTTCATGGGTAAAACAACTGACCTTGAAGATCGATCCAGGAGAGGCAATTTAAAAATCATAGGCCTCCCTGAAAATCATGATGGAAAAAAGAGCCTGGACAATATCCTTCAGGAAATCATAAAGGTAAACTGCCCTGAAGTCCTAAAATCTGAAGGTAAAATAACTATAGAAAGAATCCACAGTTCTTGACCTGAAAGAGATCCCAAATTGAAAATGCCAAGGAATATAAAAGCTAAATTCCAAAATTACCAGATTAAAGAGAAATTACTGCAAGCAGCCAGAAAGAAACAATTTAAATATCATGGAACCACAGTCAGGATTACACAGGTCCTTGCAGCCTCTACATTAAAAGACCGTAGGGCATGGAACATCATATTCCATAAGGCAAAGGAGCTTGAAATGCAGCCAAGGATTAACTACCCAGCGAAAATGAGCATGATTTTTCAGGGAAGGAGATGGATATTCAGTGAAATAGGGGACTTGCAAACCTTCCTGATAAAAAGACCAGAGCTCAACAAAAAATTTGATCTTCAAGTACAAGATTCAAGAGAGACATAAAAAAATGAATGGGACAGAAAGATACAATATGTTGTTAATAAGGGCAAAATGGTTACATCCCTACAAGGGAAGATGACACTTGCAACTCTTGAGAACTGTATTGTTATTATACCATGTTAAAGGAGTATACATAAAGGGGGTGAATATAAGTTGACTTTGATGCAATGATAGAAAAAAAATTAATAAAGTGGGTTAAATGGATCCAAGTAAGTGGATTAGTCTGATCCAAGAAAATGTACTGAGAAAAGGAGGAGGCAGATACGGGTAAATTACATTACAGGAAAAGACACAAAAACCTATTAGAGCAGAGGTAAAGAAGGGAGGGGGATGAGCATTGTTTGAACCTTACTCTCATCAGATTTGGCTCAAGAACGGAATAACATAATCAGTTAGGTTTAGAAATCTAACTTGCACTATAGGCAATAGGAGGGAAAAGGGGAAAGAAAAGGGAGGGGGATAGAAGGTAGGGAAGAAGCAGTAAGGGTAAAGGGGAAGAAAAGGACAAGGGATAATAGAAGGGAAGTGGGACTGAAGGAGGTGGTAGTCAAAAGCAAAGCACTAGTGAGGGGGGGAAAGGAGAAAGGAGAAAGAAAAGCATAAACATGGGGGGAAAAGGGTGGAGGAAAAGACACAGATAGTAATCATAACTGTGAATGTGAATGGGATGAAATCTCCCACAAAATGGAAGTGTATAGCAGATTGGATTAAAAACCATAATCCTACAATATGCTGTTTACAGGAAACACATTTGAAAAAAAGTGACACATACAGGATAAAGATAAAAGGCTGGATCAAAATATATTATGCTTCAGCTAAAGTAAAAAAAAAGCAGGGGTACCAATCCTGATCTCAGACAAAGCAAAAGCAAAAATTGATCTTATCAAAAGGAAGGAAACTACATCCTGCTAAAAGGCACCATAGACAAAGAAGTAATATCATTACTAAACATATATGCACCAAATGGGATGGCATCCAAATTCTTAGAGAAGTTCAGGGAGTTACAAGAAGAAATAGACAGCAAAACTATACTAGTGGGGGACTCAACCTCCCCCTCTCTGAACCAGATAAATCTAACCACAAAATAAATAAGAAAGAAGTTAAGGAGGTCAATAGAACATTAGAAAAGTTAGATATGATAGACCTCTGGAGAAAACTGAATGGGGATAGAAAGGAAAATACTTTTTTCTCAGTGGTACATGACACATACACAAAAATTGACCATCTACTAGGGCATAAAAACCTCACAATCCAATGCAGAAAGGCAGAAATATTAAATGCATCCTTTTCAGATCATGATGTAATAAAAATTATATGTAATAAACAGCCATGGAAAGATAGACTAAAAAATAATTGGAAACTAAATAATCTAATCCTCAGAAATGATTGGGTCAAACAACAAATCATAGAAACAATCAATAATTTCATTCAACTGAATGACAATAATGAAACAACATACCAAAACTTATGGGATGCAGCAAAAGCAGTTCTTAGGGAAAATTGTATATCTCTAAATGCTTACATAAATAAAATAGAAAAAGAGGAGACCAATGAATTGGGCATACAACTAAAAAAACTAGAAAAAGAACAAATTAAAAATCCTCAATTAAACACCAAATTAGAAATATTGAAATCCAAAGGAAAAACTAGGAAAATTGAAATTAAGAAAACTATTGAACTAATAAATAAAACTAAGAGCTGGTTTTATGAAAAAATCAATAAAATAGATATACCTTTGGTTAATCTAATTTAAAAAAAAGAAAGAAGAAAACCAAATTACTAGTATCAAGAATGAAAAGGGTGAAACTACCACCAAGGAAGAGGAAATTAAAACAATAATTAGGAATTATTTTGCCCAACTATAGACCAACAAATTTGACAATCTTAGTGAAATGGATACATATTTACAAAAATATAAATTACCCAGATTAACAGAAGAGGAAGTAAAATACTTAAATAACCCTATCTCAGAAAAAGAAATTGAACAAGCCATTGATGAACCCCCTAGGAAAAAATCTCCAGGGCTAGATGGATTTACATGCGAATTCTATCAAACATTTAAAGAACAATTAATTCCAATACTGTATAGACTATTTGGTAAAATAGGTGAAGAAGGAGTCTTACCAAATTCTTTTTATGATACAAATATGGTGCTGATACCTAAACCAGGAAGAATCAAAACAGAGAAAGAAAATTATAGACCAATTTCTCTAATGAATACAGATGCAAAATTTTAAACAAAATATTAGCAAATAGATTACAGCAACTTGTCACAAAAATAATACACTATGACCAGGTAGGATTTATACCAGGAATGCAGGAGTGGTTCAATATAAGGAAAACTATTGGCCTAATTCATGATATCAACATCAAAACTAACAGAAACCATATAATCATCTCAATAGACACAGAAAAAGCTTTTGACAAAATACAACACCTATTCCTATTAAAAACACTAGAGAGCATAGGTATAAATGGAGTCTTCCTTAAAATAATAAATAACATCTATCTAAAACCTTCAGCAAGCATAATATGTAATACGGACAAGCTAGAAGCATTTCCAATAAATTCAGGGGTGAAACAAAGATGTCCATTATCACCACTGTTATTCAACATCATACTGGAAACATTAACTTTAGCAATAAGAGAAGAAAAAGACATTGACATCATTAGAATAGGCAAAGAAGAAATAAAATTATCACTCTTTGCAGATGACATGATATTATACTTAGAGAATCCCAGAGAATCAAGTAAAAAACTACTTGAAATAATAAACAACTTTAGCAAAGTTGCAGGCTATAAAATAAACCCACATAAATCATTGGCATTTCTATATATTACCAACAAAGCCCAACAGCAAGAGATAGAAAGAGAAATCCCATTTAAACTTACTCTACACATTACGAAATGTTTAGGAGTCTACCTCCTGAAACAAACCCAGGAACTCTATGAACACAGTTACAAAGCACTTTTCATGCAAATAAAGTCAGATCTAAATAACTGGAAAAACATCAGTTGCTCATGGGTAGGCTGAGCTCATATAATAAAAATGACAATTTTACCCAAGCTAATTTACTTATTCAGTGCCATACCAATCAAACTACCAAAAAACTATTTTTTAGAGTTAGAAAAAATAATAGCAAGATTCATTTGGAAGAACAAAATGTCCAGAATATCAAGAGAACTAATGAAAAGAAATGCAGGGGAAGGTGACCTAGCCATTCCAAATCTTAAATTGTATTATAAAGCAGCAATCATCAAAACTGCTTGGTACTGGCTAAGAAATAGAGTGGTGGATCAGTGGAATAGGTTAAATATGCAAGACACAGTAGTAAATGACTATAGTAATCTATTATTTGATAAACCCAAAGACCCCAGCTTCTGGGATAAGAATCCATTCCTTGAAAAAAATTGCTGGGAAAACTGGAAAAGAGTATGGCAGAAACTAGGCATAGACCAAAATCTCACACCAAATACCAAAATAAAGTCAAAGTAGGTTCATGATTTAGATATAAAGGCTGATAGTATAAGCAAACGGGGAGAAAAAGGAATAGTTTACCTGTCAGATCTATGGAGAACAGAAGAATTCATGACCAAACAGGAGATAGAGAACATTACAAAAAACAAAATGGATAATTTGATTACATTAAATTGAAAAGTTTTTGCATAAACAAAGCCAATGCAACTAAGATTAGAAGGAAGGGAGAAAATTGGGAAAGAATTTTTACAACCAGTCTCTCTGATAAGGGCCTCATTTCTAAACTATAGAGAGAATTAAGTCAAATTTATAAGAATACAAGTCATTCTCCAATTGATAAATGGTCAAAGGATATGAACAGACGGTTCCCAGATGAAGAAGTTAAAGCCATCTATTATCATATGAAAAAATGCTCTAAATCACTATTGATTAGAGAAATGCAAATCAAAATAACTCTGAGGTACCACATCACACCTATCAGAATGACCAACAAGACAAAACAGGAAAATGATAAATGTTGGAGAAGATGTGGGAAAATTGGAACACTAAAGCATTGTTAGTGGAGTTGTGAACTGATCCAACCATTTTGGAGAGCAATTTGGAACTATGCCCAAAGGGCTATAAAAATGTGCATACCCTTTGACCCAGCAATAGCACTTCTAGGGCTATATCCCAAAGAGATCACACAAACAGTAATAGGACCTACATGTACAAAAATATTTGTAGCAGCTCTTTTTGTGGTGGCAAAGAATTGGAAATTGAGAGGATGCCCATCAATTGGGGAATCACTGAGCAAGTTGTGCTATATGAATGTGATGGAATACTATTAGGCTATAAGAAATGATGAACAGGCTGACTTCAGAAAAACCTGGAAAGAATTGTGTGGTCTGATGCTGAATGAAGTGAGCAGAACAAAGAGAACGTTGTACACAATAACAGTCATGTTGTGTGATGACTAATATTGATAAACTTAACCCTTCCTGGCAATACAAGATCTAAGACATCTCCAAAGGCCTTGTGATGGAAAATGCTATTCACATCCAAAGAAAGAACTATGGAAGTCGAATTGCTATTTCTCTTCTGTTAAGTTTTGTTTCCTCTTTCTGATGGTTCCTCCTATTGGTTTTAATTTCTACTTACAACATCACTAATGTGAAAATATGTTTAATATGAATGTAAATGTATAGTCTATATCAGATTATGCACCGTCTTGGGGATGGTGGTGGGGAGGAAGGGGGAGAAAAATTTAAACTCAAAAGCATATGGAAGTGATTATTGATAAATCAAAATAAATTAATAAAAAAAGAAAAGAAAAAAAAGAAAGTCCCCTATTTCATTGAATGACCATTTTTTACCCTGAAGGATTATATTCAGTTTTGCTAGGTAGGTGATTCTGGGTTGTAGTCCTATCTCCTTTTCCCACTGGAATATCATACTCCATGCCCTCCGGACCCTTAAGTTGCTAAATCTTGTGTTATCCTGATTGTGTTTCCACAATACTTGAATTGTTTCTTTCTGGCTACTTGCAATATTTTCTCCTTGACCTGGGAATTCTGGAATTTGGCTACAATACTCCTAGGAGTTTTCCTTTGGGTATCTCTTTCAAGAAGTGATCAGTGGATTCTTTCAATTTCTTTTTTGCCCTCTGGTTCTAAAATGTCAGGGCAGTCTTCCTTGATAATTTCTTGAAAGATTTAAGTCAGCTTCAAGATGTCATTCCAACACTATCAGATTGTCTAAAATGATAGAAGGGGAGAATAACAAATGTTGAAGGGAAAGTTTAAAAATTGAGCCACTGTTGGTGAGATTGATATTTCATATGCAATGCTATTTCATAATATAAAATTAGATAAATCCTTTTTTGTACATTTAATAGAATATTTCTGAACTTAAACTCTGATGAGAGATGCCAAAGGGCAGTTGTACCAGGTTATTTGTTTATATGAATTACTTTTTGCCAAGTGAAGACTATAGAATTTCAATACATGAACTATAGAAATAAAATATATAATGTACATAAACATTATATTTGTAAAGAAATGTAAAAATGTAACTTCAGTATATGAATTGCTTAAAATGTACTACTTTGTTTGATGTTTGATGATAGATCTTTTTGTCCCAGTTAGAGAATGAGATTAACTAATATATGAATGGAGTCCACATAAGAAACACTTTGTAATTCTGTTAAATCTTTTATGTGGAATTATTTGTGATCACCTTACTAATTAATTATTTTGTTTCATTATGTGTGTGGTTGTCCTTTGTTCTCGAAGAGGACCATGACCCCAGGGAGAAGATGACATGACTTGCAATTGACTTTGATTTGAGTGAGGGAGGGCTGTGAAAAGTCACCAGCCTCACTTTCTCCTCCAGAGCCATCTGGATCCAGTAGCCAGATATGGATCAGGACAACTGGAGATGGCCTAGGATGCAGTGGGGGACCTTGGCCCTTTTAAGTTCAGGTCTTTTCAAGTTCTTACTTTACCCATTAAGTGAATAGGCCTCTTTAAGAAATGAGTCAAGGGATGGCCCTTTTAATTAAAAAAAAAAATTAACTGCAAGGGAAACACCCTCAGTACTGCTGGCCAAAAGAGAAACAGTTGTTATTTACATTCACTCTGAGCCAGGAGGGCCCAAAAAATAACCATAAAGTGGTGCTTGGGAATGGCCCTATTGTCCAATCCATGAGAACCAGATTGAATTGATGGAATGCTACTGTGCTATAAGAAATGATGAGCTTGATGATTTTAGGGAAAAAAAAACGTGAAAAGATTTTCGTGTAATGAGAGAGTGAAATGAGCAGAACTAAGAAAAGGTTGTGTACAGTAATAGCAATATTGTTTAAAGAATAAGTGTGAATGATTAAGTTATTCTGAATATTATAAATATTCAAATCAACTACAAAGGACCTATGAAGGAAGATGTTATCCATCTCTAGAAAAAGAACTGATAAATAGAAGTATGCATAATATGATTTTACGTATATATTTATCTATATATTGATATCAATCTATCTACAGAGAGACAGATCAATATCTATATAAATTTATGGGTATATAGACATAATCTGTGTCAAATGACAGCCTTCTCTAGTGTGGGCTGGGGAGGGAGACAGTTCAGAACTTGAAATTTAACAAAAAAAATACATTTTTTTTAAAAAAGGTGAACAGTTTAACGTTATTGAGTCCCTGATACTTTCTCTTTCATTTCTCTTTCTTTTTCATTCATTTCTCTTTTACCTTTTTGTGTTTCTTTTGAGTTTTGTATTTGCTATTCTGCTCTGGTCTTTTCATCAGGAATGTTTAAGAGTCCTCTAATTAAATGACCAGGTTTTTTTTTCCTTGCAAAATTATACCTAGTTTTTCTGAGTAAGTTATTTTTGGTTGTAATTGTAGCTCTTTTGCCTTCAGTAATACATATTCCAAGCGATCTACTTCCTTTAGTATGATAGTTGCAAATCTTGTGTGATCCCTATTCTGGTTTCATAGCATTTGTATGGTTTCTTTCTGGCTCCATGAAATATTTTATCTTTCACCTAGGAGTTCTGGAATTTGGCTGTTATATTTACGGGAGTTTTCATTTTGGGATTTCTTTCAGGAAGTTATTGGCATATTCTTTCAGTTTCTATTTTACCATCTAGTTTTAGTTTTTCTTGAAAAATTTTTTTGGTAGATAATGTCTAGACTCTTTCTTTAATCATGAGTTTCAGATAGTCCTCCAATTCTTAAATTGTCTTTGATCTATTTTCCAGGTCAGTTTTTTCATAAGATATTTCACATTTTCTTCTATTTTTTTCATTCCTTTGACTTTATTTTATTGTTTCTTCATATATCATAGAGCCATTACCTTCCAGTTGCCAAATTCTAATTTTTAAGGAATTATTTTCTTCAGTGAATTTAAGGAATTATTTTCTTTTTCCATTTTGCCAATTCTCCTTTGAGAGGAGTTCTTTTCATCAATGAATTTTTGTACCTCTTTTTTTATATTTGACCAATTTTTTTAAGGAATAACTTTCTTAACCATTTTTGTTCTTCTTTTACCAAGTTGTTAAATGTCTTTTCACAATTTTCCTTTTCTGCTTTCATTTCTTTACTTATTCTTTTTCCTCTACCACCACTCTGATTTTGAAAAATCATTTTTGTTCTTCCAGAAATTCTTGTTTGGGTTGTGTTCAATTTACATTTCTCTTTGAGGCTTTTCTTGTATCTGTTTTGACTTCATTGTCTTTTCCTGAGTTGTATCTTGATATTCCTTGTCAACATAGAAGTTTGTTGTTTGTTTGTTTGTTTTTTTTTTTATGATCGGATTCTTTTGTTGTTGTTGGCTCATTTTTCTGTCCTATTTCTTGAATTGGAACCATATGTTAACTTGGGGCTTTCTTCCTAGCATGGGGCTGGGGGTGGGGTAGAGGAATAAGATGTCTCAAGATTCAGGCTTTTTCACATCACTTTTTTGTACTCAGTGTTTATTCTGCACATTTGGAAGTTTTTGGTGCTTCCAGCATAATGTGATCTGTGATGTGGTGACTGTTCTCCTGGTCTGCACTATGATCTTACCCATGAAGGGACCCTTCTCACTTGGAACCTGAAATAATACTGGCTTTTCAAGTTCCCTGATCCCTTGGGGCTAGGAGTAATACTGCCCTTCATGGCTTCCAGTCCCTCTTGGCCACAAATGTTCCTCTATGCCCTTGAATTATGATCCAGAATTAGATATAGATAATGGTGTTACCAAACAGCATCTGATCCTGCATCCAGTGCTAGTTTAGGGTTCCCCTGAAGTCTTTCTGACCACTTGCTAGGTCCCCATACCATTTCTGGTTTCAGAGCTTCCAAAACTGCTGTTGCTTTTGTCTCCACCACCTAGTTCTACCATTGATGTTTTATCCACATGGGATCCATGCCAGCCTCTGCCTTCATATCACAGATCTTTTTTTCACTCCTGCTGAATTGTCTTGTCTTGGAAGAATGTCTTATTCTGGTGTGTCTATCACTCTAGAATTTGATTTAAGCTATTATTTTAAAGTTGTTTGGAGAGGAATGTTCAAAGAGCTCAATTGAATGTTAATAATATACCTTTGGAGTATTGAAGTAATATCATAATTTTCTAAGTTTAAGGGCAAAGATCTACTCTGCCACCCTGACTCTGCCCCCAAAGGCAATTTTAAAAGAAAAAAAAATAAAAAATGTTTGAATAAGTGCTCTGGTCACCAATGAGACTATCTGTCATTTTCTACCTTTCAGCATTCTATTCATTCAGGACAATCTAATTAATACCTAAGTATCAATTTTCAACTCAATCAATTCTGATGAAGAATTCCAAGCATTAGGGAATCCACATATCTGGATGTGGAGGAGACAGTTAACAGACAAAGGAGGCTCTCCTCACTAGAACATGTTTCATTCTTTCACAACTTAAAAGATTTATGGTGTCATCATGATGGTTTCATTCTATACTAACTTATAGCTTGACACAATTATAATTCAAGGGATGATTTTCAATCATGGTTGTGGTCAAAGAAATTCATTTCCTGGTCAACCTGCTGTTGACTCTGGAGATAAAAAAGCAAAATGGCCCCTGTCCTCTAGGAACTGACATTTTCAGGCAGAGATTCTTCAAGCAGAGATAGACAATCCCTAATTGTCTATCTATTTATCTATCTATTTATTTGTTTGTTTATTTATCTGTTTATGTATTTACCTATCTATCTATCTATCTATCTATCTATCTATCTATCTATCTATCTATCTATCTATCTACCTACCTATTTATTTATTTATTTAGCTAGGCAATGGGGTTAAATGACTTGCCCAGGGTCACACAGATAGTAAGTGTTATGTGTCTGAGGCTGGATTTGAACTCAGGTCCTCCTGACTCCAGGGCTGGTGCTCTAACCACTGCACCATCTAGCTGCTCCTCATTCAGAGATTCATAACAGATCTTTATGGACTCCTAAGAGATCCATTGATGGGAAATCAAGTGTCTATTAATTTGGATGGTAAAAAATTACAATTTAATTTTCGCTACATTTTAACTGAAAGTTATTTTTTTCTTTCATTATAAATATGGAGAATATTATTTTAGTAAGAGGTCTGTAGGTTTCATCAGACTGATAAAGCTGTTCATAACACACACACATACACACACACACACATACACACACACACGTGCACACGCCTGTGTGCAATATTCAAATCCTCTATTCTAATGAGAGATATAACATATACACATATAGGTATAAATGAAACAGATATAAGGTTACCTTGGATAGGAAAGCACGAGTGGTAGAGGAGGGAATGGTGGGAAGAAAAGACCTCCTACATAAGGTAGGGGTTAAGATAATTCTTGAATCTCCAATGAGGATGTATATTTATCAAAAAATCAGCTGTGACTTCACTGGTCACATTTTTTTCTTACTTAGAAAATAATGATGATACTTCAGTACCCCAAGAGATGTGGAATCACATCAGATTGAGTATATAATGTATCAGTGAAGATTGCAAGTCATCTCCATCTTCTCATCCTTTATAATTCTTATCAATTCACTCCCACAGGGTCTCCACATATAATCTACCCAATGTTCTAGGGAGCTTACTTTTTTTATATTTTGGAGCTACTCTAAAATACTGAGCCCATCTATATATGATCCCTTGATCTCTCTACACGACTAACCTTTATCTCCCCTTACAACAAAGCATTTTCTCTGTGATATCACTTATCCAACTTCTTCCATGTAGGTCATTACTGGAAACACAGTACCTTGCATTCTATTTCCAGAATATAATATTTGTTCAGATAAATTAATGTTAAGATATTAAAACCTCAAGGATAGATAGATTGATAGATATCCTAAAATTTAAACCCATTTAAAATTTAAAAATGTGGTGGTAGTGGCAGTGAGGTGGGAAAATAAGGAATCTTGAATACACTGAGTGCCTTAATCTCACTGAATGAATGAGGTGTTCCACTGGTTTTCTAAAACCCAATATTCTGTATACAAGAGAAATAAGTATGTGGCCTTCAATCAATTATCAGCAAGTGATTGAGATACAATGTGGAACAGTAAACTTGAACTTTGACATCTGTCACTACCATTGGGAAAATTATTTTGGGGGTTGACAAAACCCTTTAGGGAGATATTATATATTTGAAAGATTTTATTGGTCTCTAGGAAGAAATAAGATTTGATAGAGAAAGACGATTTGTCTGAAGTCTTTTGGATGAGTCGTTTGCAATTTTTTTGTAATCATACTGCGAGGTTAAGAAAAAAAGAGGTTTCTTGTAGTTGATGAATATTGTTGAATCAAATACTTGCCCAGGAACTGATTACATGGATAGAGATCTAGACATGAACTAAACTTTTATATTCCCAGGGTAGAACCTGGATGTGAGCAAAATGAAAAGTTATGAGGTCCCCAGGGGAAACGCTGGTTTGAGGCACAAGCCAATGAGTGATTCATGAGAAACCCTCATATTGAACCAGGAATGTATAAAGCTAGTGTGGGATGGTGGGCCATGGTTTACACTGGTACCAATATTCTTTTTATATAGTCAAAATGTACATAACAATAGAATTGCAATTTTTCATAAACTTTATAGCATCTTCTGAGAATATCAGATTTGAAAAGAAACAGAAATGATCTAGTCCAACTCCATACTTTTAACAAAGAGATTAATCCTAGGAAACTCATGCAATACATCTATAACCATTCTAATGGACTTAGAATACACTTTTATATTTGATTCTTTGCCTGATGCTTAATTCCATTAGGGTGAGTAGTCTCTCAGCAGCTACCCATAGCTATCTCTCCGAGCCTGCATTCTGTAAATCAATAAACCAATTCTTTATTGTGCACATAATGCCTCTGTAAAAGAGGCAATCCTTTTGTAGTTTAAGTATCTTGAGGGCACTATCTATTGTTACTCATTTTCCCTCTATGACTAGTTCTTTCTTTTCTAATCATACAAATCCCCAACATGTATTAGAGTGCAAATCTACTATTTTATTTCATTTTAGAAGCTTATAGTTGTATGCTTATTTTTGCAATATACTGTTATTCATCCTCCACCAATAGCCTAGGCAATGACTCAACATGGCATAGAGGTGATTCTGGGTTCTCATGCCAGTGAAAAACAAATTCTGGCAGATCCTACCAAGCTGGAAAGGTTTCAAGTATGAGCCCAGTGATGGATTATATGTTTATTGTCTGAGGACCAGCTTAGTTAACTCAGAAGTACTCTTTACCAGGTTGGACATACAGTGATAAATCTTCTTGTACATAGGAACTCTTAAAGACAATCTACTAAGTTATAGGTGTGGAGAGGGGGGCATGGTGGAGTCATTTGTGATTCAAAATGAGAAAGAAACAATTCCCATATTGCAGAAATTATTGATTCTTGATTTATGGAAATATTATTACTCATTTATTTGTTATGGAGTCCACCTTCAAGAACACAACACTCCTTCTCTAATTAGAACATTGTTCCCATGGGAACATTTAATCCTCTCTACACTCTGCTTTTTTGAAATGGTTCCCAGGAATACATTAAGGTGAAAAGCAGTGCAACTTGTGAGAGCAGTGTGTCATATTTGAAAAAGAACTGGATGTAAAGTCAGGAGAAACTATCATCAAAGCCTCCTTTGGCACTCACTAGTTGTAGGGCCAGAGAGAAATAATAAATTTTCTCCCATATATTTGCATAGATTTCCCAACATACACTGGGATGGAACATTACTTTGAACCTTTCCCTGAGGACAAAGGGATCCTAACCTATCAAAGGTGAAGGCTATCCATACGGTGTCCCAGCTTTCAGCTCAGCTCTATGCTGGCTTATGATCTCTGTATTTCAGTTTCTCACCTATAAAATGGGGATAATAATACCTGTTACACAAGATTGTTGTAAAGATCAAATTAGATCATATGGATCAAATACCTTATGAATCTTAAACTTAAAGAACTCAGTTATTATTGATGAGAACCAAATTGATTTTGATATGTAGGTTCTGATATATGTTTTAATCATATTACTTTGAATCCACATCTAATTATTTGTATTAATGACATTACAAAGGCATTCTAAACTTGTTTCTAGCCCAAGATATCAAATCACCTGTTTCATGGTGGCTGTATTCACATAAACATTTATAGTTTAGGATTCACTTTAAATTTATCCTTTTCCCAAGCAACAACTTTCCCAAACATGCATGTATGTATTTTTGGCACAATATCCTAAGAGACCTATCTAAAATAGCTTGGCAAAGAAAGTTATCTTGTCTATGTCATTTGTTCTTTTCTTTCATGCAATTTGGAC
Source organism: Vombatus ursinus (assembly GCF_900497805.2). NCBI lineage: Eukaryota > Metazoa > Chordata > Mammalia > Diprotodontia > Vombatidae > Vombatus > Vombatus ursinus. The sequence continues at coordinate 18,223,620 of NW_020940360.1, read as the reverse complement.
TAATAATTTAGAATTTTTGTAACCCCAAAGAATCCAAATATTATTTCCTTTAAAATGTGCTGAATGATTGTTGCATTTCCTTACAGTTCATTATCTTAGTTCCAGCACTTTATATTTTTCTCCACGGACCATCATTCATCACTAAGCATGCCCTTGTTTAGATGATATAAATCCCTTGGAATCTGGTAGCATTGTTCTTTCTTATTTGCTTAAATTGCAAGGTTTATATGAAGATTAAAGACTGGGTGTTTAATCTGGACTTGCACAAAAGATTAATTAGGAGGTGATCATTCACTTTGTAGAATCTTCTCTTTACAAAAGGATTCATAAAAGGATTCCTTTAAAATATAAAGCTCCTCTATTTATTTAAAATATTACTTGATTTGTAAGAATCCTACACAATTTTTCAGGAGCACAACTGCTGCTTAAAGCCAGAAATGCCAATACTGAACAAGGAAAAGCACTAATAAAGCTCTAGCAAAGAGTATGTTTCTCAGGCACCCAGTCTCATTTTGGGGTTGTTAAAGATTAGAGTTGGATGATTATTTGAGGAAATTTTTACTTTCATGTTTTAACTATAAAGGGTAGTGTTCTTGAGAGTACTGGGAGTTGGCCTCAGAGCCTGGATGACCTGGCTCTAGATCCCACCTCAGACACATGTCGACCACGTGAATTTGAACAAATCAATTAATCTCTGTGTTCTAGGAAATTCAGTGAGAGTATAAATTTCAAAAAAAGGTCTTTATTGGTAGAGAGTTTTCTTATATGATAATTCTCTGTACCTATTAAAGCATAGGTTCAGTTTCTATTTTAATTCGAGTATTTTTAAATTATATTTCTCAATAAAACCATATTATGTCTATAAGCACAAACAGTTCAAACCATCATGATAATCTCAGGTTAATCAAACTGCTTATTTATTACACTCTTCCTACTCCACCTCCCCCCTCAAAAGAAAAAGTCAATTTCCCATTCCAATAAATTAGTTGACCAAGTGTTTTTTGTTGTTGTTGTTTTTGCCAAAATACTTAATTAAAATTCAATGGGCCTTTATGAACTACTCCTTTAACTTGACACTTTAGAAGCCCATGTTTTCTACCTATATTCCTCAAGGTTTAAGAACCAACATTTTATTTCCAAACTCTTCGTGTTGGCTGCTCAATGTCTTATCTTTTTCCCCTTAGCTTGCAATATGTGGTAAGTCTCCTGAATGCAAAGTTTTAAGGTTAGGAGTTTTGAGGAGCTTAGCATGGTAAGCAGTTGGCTATTTCTCTTGTCTTGTCAGTGCTCTGCACGTTAACTATTGTAGGCCTTCTAGGTTGTTAAGTTGGGTTAGTAATGACAAAACCTAAAATTGAAAATAAGCTTTTTTTGAAATAACAAAATAATGTGGTTTCATAGTATTCTCTAAAAAGAATAATTGTCAGTTAAGTGAAAAGAAGGGGCAGGTAACAAAAGCTAAAGAAAGTATAGTGTGAAAAATGCAGAGTAATTGTTTGACTATAGCACAAAAGGAACTACTAACCCAAGGCCATAACATCTGTTGTTGAAATTGAAATAAAAATCATCTGGGCCATATGCAAGTTTTCAACAAAGATAAGTTCAGGCAATTTCCCCAAGAATGAGGACTGATGTGTCCCTTCTATTTCTTTCTTTTCCCCCTATTGTCTTCCCCCCAAAAAACTCCTTGTATATTACCGGGGAACCTTTTATCTTTAAGACATTTCCATCTTCTATGAGTAAATTCAATCCAGACTTTACAGTCTTTAGTTTAAAAGATTCAGTCTGCATAATTTCTGAAGTCTTATATTAGAATTAATAAAAAGTCATTTTTTGACATAGTCTGTACCATTTTACTTACAATATCTCATTTGATCCTCATAACAATTCTTTGAGGTTGGTACTTTAGTAACTGTTATCCTCATTTCATAAATGAGGGAACTAAGGATCAGGTTTGCTCACACACTGCTAGTGAGTGTAATTGACTTTGGAAAGTACCATGACAAGAGAAATGGAGATCAGAAACTGAGACAAATGAAAGACTTCTAGACACTTGCTCATGTTTGAAAGACAATGAAGGAGTTAAAGGAAAGGAGAGAGAGTGAAAGTTTTCAGGATGATAGTTATGACTGAAAGTTTCAATGGGTCATATTCACAAGATCAAATTTATGTGTTCCCCCAGGACCCAGAAACCAAAAAGTCTGACTATCTGATTGGCCAAGAAACCTTTCAGTCAGAATCTAGTCATACTCAAAAGTCAAAGATCACAGCATTATTTAAATTAAATATGTTCTAATAGCTAAAATTCACGTTATCCCAAAAGTCTTAGCGCATTTTAAAGTTTTTGTAGACTTTAAGGACACACTATATTTAAATTCGTTAGCTTATAAATGTGATATATATGTTATATATATTTACATTTTTGTACTTATGGTTTCTTGGTAGTTCCTGACTTTTGATATCTTTTGATATCTTTCACTCTGTTAATTATACTCATAATATCACTTAACACAGTTATAAGATAGCTATAAATTAGTTATTCTTCCAGTCTTGCCTTCCATTTATGATATTTTTTTTCTCCCAAGTTTCAAGCTTCCTCCAGCTGTGCCTGTGCCTATCCTATATAACTCTGCTCCAAGTAGTTTTCTCAGCTCCAAATCTAGGATAGGGTTCCTCTAAATGTTCTCTCTGAGTCCCACAGATCCACTTCCATTCCCACCCCATTAGTACAACTAACTCAGTCAGGTCATTTCAGAGAAATTTCTTAAATCAATAAAACAAAATCAAACATAGATAGATAGAGAGAGAGAAAGAAAGAATATTATAACACTTTAAAGGTCCCAAAGCACTTTATATATTGTGTCATTGGTGATACATATCAAATGTACATGAGAAGTGTGGTGTAGTGGATAGAGAACTGTACTTGAACCCAGAAAGATATAGGTTCAAATTCTGCTTCTGACACACAGTGGCTGTGTGAACCTGAATAATACCTTTAATGTATTAGTACTCTAGATTAGATTAGATTACACCCTAAAATTGTAACTTGAAGAGAGACTACTAACATTGTAGTAGCATTGTAAGAAGGAATTTCCTTATTCTGGAGTTCAAATTACTCCATTTAATATGTAATTTTGTTTAATATAAATCAATATTAATACACAATGTATTCATAATAAAGTTATATATAATTTTTATAATACATAAATATGTTTTGTATGTTATATACATAAATATTTTAGAAAGCTTTCTACTATACAATATATGTAACAGAGTGATAGAAAATATGTCCTGGAAAACATGAGGCACCATGTTGGAGATTAAGGAGATCAGACTTCTACAGAAATAACAATCAGGATTTTCAGTAAGAGAGATTAAGGAAGTAGAGTTAAAGAATAAAACACCAAAAATCAATTGGAAAACTAGACTTTGAACTACTATAGCCTATAGGCTGAATTTCTTACACCCTGGGGTTCATGAACTATGGGCCTTCCTTTCAAACTCTACCACTTTTCTGAATCAGTACTAATGATGAGGCCTGGACAAGTAAGTGACTGAGACAGTACTTGAACCCATGTCTTCCAACTCTTAGGCCTGCATATGTTGTACTACACAATGCTATCACTACTGTGTTATTTGGAGCTGATCCAACAGGGTTTTTTTTGTTCATTTCTAAAAAAAAAAAAAAGATAATTATCAGGTCCATTGCTATGAACAAAACTCTTGCCTATATACCTATCTCCATAGTCAAATAGGGTTCATATTAGTCGATTTAAACTTACAGAGGCTCTTAAAGAATGTGGCCCAGCTCTAAATAAATACAAAAAAAAAAAAAACCCACCTTGCTATAAGAGGGAGTTTTGTTTACTACCTTTACTGGAAAAATTATGATTTAATGCTTAGCCTCATGTTTTACAAAAGATGCTTTTTTTTTAAAGTTAAGCATCAATAACCCCTGAAAAAAACATATGGCTCTAAGAAATTATACAAAATTGACCCACCATTCAATTGGATGGGGAGGGAAGGAGAAGGGAACAAAACTTGTGATACTTTGAGAATTTCAAAACCTTTGTTCTTCTCTCACAATGCCAGTAAGGTATGATTACATTTTAAAAGATAATGGTATTGATAGCTTCCTTCTTAAAACTTTTCTCCCATGTGACGTTTTTGCAAATATCTTTGTACTGTAACACTCCCTGATCTGATTCTCTGTCATCAGTTTCTTTCACAGGATATCTGTTTTAATTCTCTGTTGTTACCCTAAGCATAATTCCCTGTCATTTGAAGTACATGATTCTCACATTTCACACTATAGAATATTTTAAGATGATTTGCTTGCATAGTTTGAGAATTTTGACTTGTGAGTTTACTAAAGTCTCTTGACTTTAAATTTGGCTCTAAGCAGATGGTATAGCTAAAGAGAGAACCAGAGAGCTAGAGTATGAAAATGTTAGTGTGACCTTAATGTTGACTCCCCTAAGGACTGGCATGATTGATAGGATTTTGGAACTAAAAACAGAGAAAGAGAGATGTTTCACAAATTCTGTGTGTTGTCAACAGGATAGAAAGGTCCAAGAAAAGAATAAGACTCAATCCATTGTTTCAAAGCCAAATCTTATTCTCTTCTAAACTGTTTTGCCTCTTTAAATTAAAAATATAAACACACAAACATCTTTAACTTTCTTACAGTAATAAGTAAAAATGACATTTTTTAAAATATAATTTCTACTAAATGATGTATAACTAATACCCAGAGAAATAATGCTCAAGAAATCATCCCTGCATATAATATCTATATGTGTGTGTATATATACATATGAATGCACACACATGTGCATACATGGATATATACAGAATTGTTTTATATATACACACATATACTCATGTGTAGTATATACATACATATGTAGATACATGTATATTTCAAAAAATAGATAACACAAAGAAGTTAAAGTTATTGAAAAAAGAAGCATCACTGTTCAACTATAGGGTCCTTGGACAATTTATTTAGTCTTTCTATGTCTAAGGTACCTTACTTTTTATTTAAGAATAACTATTCTCATGAATTACTAATATCTAATGAATAACTAACCAGTAATTTTTTTAAAGGATGTACTATCAGATAAAAAAATAAGAAAAAGAAATAAAACATGGTATTCAAAAATTAACATTAAATAAAATAAAAAGGTAATCATTATTTACTTAGATGTGATGCATTTTTATGGTGAGATTTGTAGACAATCCAAAGGTCCAAGAGGAGTATGAACTATACTTTAAACAAAACTGAAACATATGGAAAAGAATGTTAAAAGGTATAGAGTAGCAAAAAGTAAAGAGTAAACAAGTTTTCTACCACCTTGCTTCTTCCTAATTTTCCCTCTTCTACATAATTTTTAAAATAGTATTTTAATTTCCCCACTTACATGTCAAGAAAATTTTTATCATTCATTCTTATGAGATTTTGAGTTTCAAATTTTTCTCATTCCTTCCCTCTCCCTCCCCTCTTCTGGAAATGTCAGGCAGTTTGATATCATTTATACATGCGCTATCATGTAAAAATATTTCCACATTAGGCATAGTTGTGAAAGAAGAAACAAATCAAAAAGAAGAAAAACCATGAAAAAGAATAAAGTGAAAAAAAAAAACATGCTTCCATCTGCATTCAGAGTCCATCAGTTCTTTATCTGGATGTGGATAGCATTTTCCTTTGTGAGTCTTTTGTGCTTGACTTGGATCATTGTGTTACTGAGAAGTGCTGAGTCATTCACAGTTGATCATGAGACAATGTTGCTGATACTGCATACAATGTTTTCCTGATTCACTCATTTCACTTTGAATTAGTTCATACATATCTTTCCAGGTGTTTCTTAAATCTGCCTGTTCATCATTTTATATAGCACAATAATATTTCATTACATTATATAACAAAACTTGTTCAGTCATATTATATACCAAAACATTGTTCACCAGTTAATGGTCGTCCCCTCAAATTCCAATATTTTGCCACTGTGAAAAGGGCTGCTATAAATATTTTTGCATATGTAGGTCCTTTTCTATTTTTTTATGATCACTTTGGCATATAGAGCTAGTAGTGTTATTGCTGGATCAAAGAATATGCAGAGTTTGGTTGCCTTTTGAGCATAGTTCCAAATTGCTCTCCAGAATGGTTGGATCAGCTCACAACTCCATCAACAATTCATTAGTGTCCCAATTTTCCAACATCTCCGGCATTTATCATTTTCTTTTTCTGTCATATTAGCCAATATGATAGGTGTGAGGTGGTACCCCAGAGTTGTTTTAATTTGTATTTCTTTAATCAAAAGTGATTTAGAACATTTCTTCATATGCCTATAGATAGCTGTGATTTCTTCATCTGAAAACAGCCTATTCATATTCTTTGTCAGTTGGGGAATGGCTTGTGTTCTTATAAATTTGACTCAGTTCTCTATATATTTGGGAAATGAGGCTTTTACCAGACACACTTGCTATAAAGTTGGTTTCCTATCTTTGTGCTTTCCTTCTAATCCTGATTGAATTGGTTTTGTTTGTACAAAAGTTTTTTTTTTAATTTAATATAATCAAAATTATCTATTTAACATTTTGTAATGCTCTCTATCTCTTATTTTTTTATGAATTCCTGAGGTGATATTGTCCTTCCTGTATCTGTTCTCTAGGTGAGTTGTTGTTCCAATAAGGTATTTCACATTTTCATTCTTTTGAATTTGTATGATTGATTCTTGATGTCTCATAGAGTCATTAACTTCTACTTGCCCAATTCTCACTTTTAAGGTGTTGTATTTTTCAATTAACTTCTGTACTTTTTCTTCCATTTGGCCAATTGCACATTTTAAGGAGTTGTTTTCCTCAGTGGGATTTTTATCTCCTTTTCCATTTGTTCAATTCTACTTTTTAAGCAGTTTTCCAAGTTTTTGACTCTTTTTTCATCTTTCTCTGGAATCACTCTCATTTCTGTTGCCATTTTTTCTTCTACCTCTATTATACGATTTTAAGCTCCTTTTTGTGTTCTTCTGTGAGTTCTCTCTGGGTTTGAGATCCGTTCCCATTTTTCTTTGGGGTTTTGCCTTTAGATGTTTTGACATTGTTGTCCTCTTCTCAGTTTGTGTGGAGTTTTTCTTAAAATGATAAGCAGTATTTATCTAAAACTATTAGCAAGCATTATATGTGAGGGGGATAAGCTAAAAGCCTTCCCAATAAGATCAGGGGTGAAACAAGGATGCCCGTTGTCACCACTATTATTCGATATTGTACTATAAATGTTAGGACAAGAAAAAGAAATTGAAGGAATTAGAATGGGCAATGAGGAAATAAAACTATTACTTTGTGCGGATGATATAATGGTATACTTAGAGAATCCTAAAGCATCAACTAAAAAATCACTTGAAATAATTACCAACTTTAGCAAAGTTTCAGGATATAAGGTAAAACCATATAAATCATAAGTATTTTATAGCAAAGTTTCAGGATATAAGGTAAAACCATATAAATCATAAGAACCAATAAAGCTCGGTACCAAGAGATAGAGAAATTCCATTTAAAATAACTGTTGACAGTATAAAATATTTGGGAGTTTACAAACCCAAGAAATCTGTGAATACAACTACAAAACATTTTAATACAATTAAAGTCAGATCTAAACAATTGGAGAAATATCAATTGCTCATGTGTAGGCTGAGCTAATATAATAAAAATGACAATTCTACCTAAATTAATTTACTTATCCAGTGCCATCCCCATAGACCTACCAAAATTATTTTACAGAGCTAGAAAAAATAATAATAAAATTCATCTGGAAGTACAAAAGTTCAAGAATATAAGGGAATTAAAGGGAAAAAATGAAAAGGAAGGTGGCTTAGCCATACCAGATCTAAAACCATATTATAAAGTGGCAATCATCAAAACTATTTGGTACTGGCTAAGAAATAGAGCAGTGGATCAGTGGAACAGGTTAGATACAAAAGACAAAGTAATAAATGATTATAGTAATCTAGTGTTTGAGAAACCCAAAGACTCCAGCTTCTGGGATAAGAACTCACTATTTGACAAAAACTGCTGGGAAAATAGTAGGGCAGAAATTAGGCATAGACCAACATCTCATACCTTATACCAAGATAAGGTCAAAATGAGTACAAGACTTAGATATAAGTGATGATACCCTAAGCAAATTAGGAGAGTAGGGAATGATTCACCTGTCAGATTTATGGAAAAGGGAAGAATTTATGAACAAATAAGAGGTAGAGAACATTATGAAAGTAAAATGGATAATTCTAATTACATTAAATTAAAAAGGTTTTACACAAACAAAAGAAATGTAGCCAAAATTAGAAGGAAATTAGAAGAAAGCAGGGAAGCAATTTTTACACTTGTGTCTCTGATAAAGGCCTCATTTCTAATATATTAAGAGAACTGAGTCAAATTTATAAGAATATAAGTCATTCCCCAATTAATAAATATTCAAAGGATATGAACAGGAAGTTTTTAGATGAAGAAATTAAAGCTATCTATAATCATATTAAAATGCTCTAAAGCATTATTGATTAGAGAAATGAAAATTAAAACAAACTCTGAGGTACCACATCACACTTATCAGATTGGCTAATATGACAAAACAGGAAAATGATAAATGTTGGAGAAGATGTGGGAAAATTGGAACACTAATGCATTGTTGGTGGAGTTGTGAACTGATCCAACCATTGTGGAGAGCAATTTTGAACTATGCCCAAAGGGCTATAAAACTGTGCATACCCTTTGATCCAGCAATACCACTACTAGGTCTGTATCCAAAATAAATCATAAAAAGGGAAAATGAATGTGAACAATGTACAAAAATATTTATAACAGCTCTTTTCGTGGTGGCAAAGAATTGATAATTGAGGGCATGTCCCTCAAATGGGGAATGGCTGAACAAGTTATGGTATATGAATGTAATGGAGTACTACTGTGCTATAAGAAATGATGAGCAGGACAATTTCAGAAAAACACCTAGAAAGACATGAACTGATGCTGAGTGAAGTGAACAGAACCAAGAGAACGTTATTCAAAGTAACAGCAACATTGTGTAATGATTAACTTTGATAGACCTAGCTCTTCTTAGCAATACAATGATACAAGATAATTTCAAAAGATTTGAGATAGAATATGCTAACCACATCCAGAGAAAGAACTATGGAGTTTTAAAGCAGATTGAAGTTTACTATTTTCACTTTTTTTTGTTTTTTGTTTTCTTTCTTGTATTTTTTTCCTTTTGTTCTGATTCTTCTTTCACAACATGACTAAATTGGAAATATGTTTAACGTAATTACACATGTATAACCTACATCAGATTGCTTGTTGTCTTAGGGAATGGGGAGGGAAGGGAGGAAGGGAGAAATATTTGGAAGTAAAAATTTTACCAAAATGAATGTTGAAAACTATCTATATATGTCATTGGGAAAAAATACCATTAAGAAAAAAAAGTAGACATTAAATTTAAATTGTCACATTTTTACCACGAGAGTAATATGACTTCATTTTTATATGAATACCTAGCATCTTAGATAGATCTCATTACTTATCTGAGCCTCAATTGATTAATCTGCAGGATAAATGTATTTGACTGGGTAATCACTACTTCCAATGTTAAAGAATAATAGACACAAAAACCATTGCAAAAAAAGTTTCAGTTTTGTACGTGTATAAAATGTTATTTTTGTATGAAGCTTTTCTACTTTATAAACTATCCTATATAATATGTTATACATTGTATAACATGTAATACTTTATATATTACCTTGAAGAATTGGAAAGAAGGGAAAACTTATTTATTTATTTATAAACTGGGAAATTTAAGTGATAGGTCTGAGGAGGGAGAACATTTCAGAAATTGAGACTATATGTAGAAAGGTATGGGAGAATAAAACATGATGTCATGTATGGGGAAGAGGAATTTGGCTTTATCATAGAGCATATGAGGAGGAGCAATGTCTACAAATATAGATTGCAATAATATTGTGAAGTGATTTAAATTTCAAGCAGAGACATCTCTATTTTATCTTAGAGCCAACAGGTAGCTGCTGAAATGTCCTCATCTGGAAAGTAACATAGTAAGACCTAGATTTTGGGGAATTCAGGTTTGCAAGTTATTAGGAAGAGGTAAGTAATGATGAGAGTTTCAATGAGGGAGGCAGTCTGTCATAAATAGGTAAGGTGGAAAAGCAAAATATGATCTTTACTTGGAAAAGATGATTGTCTTTGATAGATTAGGACATGAGAGTAGATAAATAAGCCAGATTGTTTACGGTCTCAAAACTCAGAGATATGAGATGAATATGATAAAGAATCAAGTAGAAGATATTAGTCCAAATAATAGGAAATTGTTATTGATAATGATTCTTTCAACTCTAATGATGATACTGAAAATGGAGGGGAAGTGGGAAATCCAAGAAGCATTTTAAAGGAAGTTAGAGGATTTAGTGATTGCATCAATATAGAAGGTAAAGGAGAGTGAGCAAACAAAAATAACTTCCAGTTTCCTAACCTTGCAGATTGGCATAGTTGTGGTATCATTGGCAAGGACCAGAAAGTAGGAAAGAGAGTTGGTTGAATAGCTCAGTTTTGGAAGAGAAAAAAAATATCTAAAGCCTTACTGGTACTGCAATTTTGAATTGCTAAAGTGGATTTTTAGCAGTGGTACACATTCTTCCCTCATTGGCTGCCTCCTACATTTTCATGGCTGCTGTCAATCCCTTGTTCCTAATCCTCTTATTCAATTTGTACTCCACTCTTCTTTTCTGTCAATTCACTAGTTCACTTTACCTATGTTTTCTCTGGAAGAGCAAAAAAAAAAAGAACTTCATGGAAGATATTTTAAAGCAATAATTCTTATCCATTTTTGTGCCATGGACCCATTTGACAATCTGCCAAAGCCACTGGAAAATATTTTAAATTTATAAACTAAAATACATAGTATTACAAAGGAACCTAATTCTATTGAAACCCACTTATAGAATGTTTATTTTTTTTAAATTGAAATAGTTTTTCTTTCTTTTTTTTCTCAGGCAATTGGGATTAAGTGGCTTGCCCAGGGTCACACAGTTAGTAAGTGTTAAGTGTTTGTTCTGAGGCCAGATTTGAACTCAGGTCCTCCTGACTTCAGGGCCAGTGCTCTTTCCACTGCGCCACCTCGCTGCCCCTAGAATGTTTAAAAAACAAATTCATATATCTCTTGTTAAGAGCTCTTATTTTAAGGTATTGCTATCATCCTTGGAATTAACTTTTTAGTTATATATTAATATTAAAATGACAACTTTTGGTAGTACATACTGTAGCAAAGAAATTTTTGTATAACACATCATCCATTAAAATAAAGAAGAAGGCTTTGTTGTCTTTCCCCTCTTACCATTAAAGGTCTAATTATTGTCAGAATAACATGGAATAATGAGGCAAAAAAGAAATATATATTTTTGCCAAATTTTCAAGCTATTTAAACACTGGATAAATTCTACCTTTTTGCCCACAAAATCTTTCTATAAAACAGTTTGTCTCAATATAAATTATTCATCATCTAAAAGTGTTCTTTAGCATCCATAATGTATCATTCCCTTCAAGTAATATTTACCAAAATATTTCTCTGGGCCAGGAAATATATTTATCTGAGCTTTGTCTTTTGTGATTTTTGTGTTGTTCTTGTTGATTTTTGCTTATTTTTCACTATTTAAAAAAAAACTTTTAAAAAAATTCAGTCATACTTGATTAACCACATTTACTTTTACTTTAAATGTTAAATTTCTATTTTCTTGCTGTTTCATAAATACTGATATTTCTTTCAAGATGACTAGTTTCACATTTTGGTCATCTCACTGCACCTCTATTAAGGCTCAGTGAAGCAAATGATTTTCCTTGTCTCTCTATTTCATGGATCCCATAAACATCAGCATTTCCAAACTGAGTTTTCAAATAGTAATTTACTACTGATACATTCATTTTCTATACAATTCAAGGGTTAGTCTTTGTTTTTTCACAATGAGAGTAAATTTTTCCTACTTAGAATGATCTTCTAAAAGTCTATTTGGTCTTTATAACTATTTGTCAATCAACAAGCATTTGTTAAACACTTACTTTGTGCCAGACAATATCCTAAGTTTTGGCATTAAAAGAAAGACAAAACATTGTCTTTGCTCTCACAAATATTACATTCTAATATAGGAAACAATGTGGACAGAATGGAAAGTGGAGTCTTAAATATGTAGCATCAGAGCTAATGTCACAGATTCTAAAGAATGAAGGTGAGAAGGTGAGGAGGTAGAGCATTCTAGGAATGGGGGAGCATCTGTGCAAATTAATGGAGATTGAGTGGCATGTCAGAGGAACAGCAAGTAAACTGGCATGGTTAGATATTAAAATACATGAGAAAAAAGTAGAATATAATAAGAATGCAAAGGCAGGTTGGGATAAGTTCTAAATGATAAAAGAATATCTCTGATCCTAAAGGTAATGTGGAATTCCTGAAGTTTATCGAGTGTATGGGGAGGGGTCAGCAATTAACTGGCCATAGGTATTGAACCTCTCAGTGCCTCAGACAACTTTCTAATCATATGTTAGTGGAACTTCCTTTATAAAGGAATTTGTACCTTTTGGAACTTTGCATGTAACACTCCACTTTCCATTAGTAACTTTGCTTAGTTTCAACTCCAATGAACACTATCCTGTCTCCCTTGCTCTTTCAGATTTTTTTATGTGTTGTCTTCGCCATTAAATTGGAAGCTTCTAGGGGACAGAGCCTATCTTTCTTTTTCTAATATGTATACCTCATGCTTGGCATAATACCTGGCATATAGTAGGTGCTTAATAAATGTTTACTGAATTGAAATAGAAAAAAATTATCCATGTGCTTTAGCGGAAGGAGTTTCCACAGGAGTTTTTCACACTGAAGAGATCACAGATATGCCGAAGGGGTAAAAATGTTTAAAAAATATGTGTGTATATGTGTGTGTGTGTATACACACACATGCATGTACACATGCATACATATATGTATCATAAACATGCTTATATGTGTGTGTATATGTATGTATGTGTCTCTATACACACTCACATATACGTAACTATACATATATGCATAGGAACAATATACAGGCTGCATGGACATATGTATATATGCATGTATGTGTGCATGTGTAAAATGCTGATGTACTCACCACATAGTCACCTTGGATATGCCTGTTTTATCAGGCCACCTTTTGCATAACACATAGCTATTGATTATAGTTCACCATTTTCTTCTCCCTTTTATGACACCAGAGATGGAACTCAGAGGAAGTAAAATTACTGACCAAGTAGATAAAATGATTTAATGACTGAACTATCTATAGTCAATTTTTGTGACTTAGACCTATACCCACTAAATCTTTCACATTTGTCCACATTTCTTATTGTCACTTTTTAATGCTTTGAATAAAGATTATTAGCATAAGTTTAGCTCAAAAAATAAACTAGTTTCAACATGAACCCCCTTTCCTTATTTTTTAAACCTGAGATAGGATAGTGGTTCTGTAGGGTAACAAGGGAATCAATTACCTCACCTAACCTTCTTATAGATCTTGAATTTCTATAGTTTATTTTTGATCCTACCACCAGAAACCTAGGAGATTCAGAGCAGTATAGACTGTTTTGTAGTTTATCCTATAAGAAGCCACATGGATAACCTCTAAAATCATTTATAAGTACTCTTAAAGATGACTGACAGTGCACATACCTCATCAGCCTATTAGTGAATCCAAGGACCCTGCCAAATTTATGTGGTACTAATTCCCAAAACTTTCTAAAAGTATGCAAAGGACAAATGACAGCATATGTATTAACCTGTTTTCATTTTCATTTTCATTTTCATTTTGTACAGAAATTCCTGTGTTTGAATTTGTTCAAAGCTTTCTGTTTGGTGGGAAAGGCATTCTAAATGCTATCAACTTGAACATATAATTTCAAGAATCACAATCATTTTGAAGTTTCCCCCCCTCTCCCAGTGGTTAAACCTAGTGCTAAAATTATTCAACTATAAAATCTGACTTATATTTTAAAATAAGCTTAGAGTAAGAGTTCTTAACCTTTTTTGTGTCATAGTCATTCTTGGCATTATGCCAAAGCCTATGGATACCCCTCAGAATTATGTTTTAAATGTATAAACTAAAATATATAGGATTACAACTGAAAACAATTACATCAAAATACAGTAATAAAATACAAAAAAAATCATGGATACCATGTTAAAACTCTTGGTCTAGAGGATGCTGTCCATTTTCTTTATTACTGGTAAATACTTGTAAGACAGGTAATAAAACCAAGATTGATATCTCCCTACCACCACTTGTGCAATTATATTCATTAAGGCATTTGCTAAGACATGTAGTCTTTTCATATGACTGGGTTTCTTCAAAAAGCAGCAAGAAAGTGGATTTCTCTAAGAAATGGTCAGACTGCTATTCTTGAGAAATTTTGATGTCACTTTTTGCTGAATTCTGAGTTGTTAGCATTGGCAATAGTTGTTCTTTTTCTCCCCTCTTCAGGCTGTGGCTTTCTAGGGGAATGAGTCACGAAAGCAAGTGATTTAGAACCCACACACCCTCTAGTTTGGATCCAAGAAAGAGAGAGGCAGATGGAGATACTGAGTACTTTTGATTGTTCCTGAGCTAATTAAGCATAAGAAAAAACCAGTCGGGTGAAAAATATGGAAGCAGTCAAAATTCTCAGAGACAATCCACAATATTGAACATGGAATTGAGACAGATATTTTTCTAAGCACCAACTTTGGGGAAGCAGATCTGCTCACCAGCTACCATCTGTTGTCCTCACTTTAGCCCTTTCTACCTTTATTTGAGGTGCAGTTTATGTGTACTTTTCTTTTGGACATATGAGCATGTAAGAAATCTGCCTTGTCCCTTCCATTCAGATGTAAACTTGAATAGTGGGACTATGTCTAATTTGAATTCTACCTCCTTCTAGCAGTTAACATAATCCCTCTTCTTTTTTTCAATTTTAACTGAAATTGAACTGGTTTCTCTGCAGTATATTTCTGCCACCAACTGAGATCACTATCATTGGTAATAAATTCCTTTATCATCAATCAATCAGTCATTCATTCACTTAATGGCCAAAATAGTATAGAGCTGTATAATATACCATCCATTAAAATAAAGAAGAAGGCTTTGTCATCTTTCCCCCCTTACCATTAAAGGTCTAATTATTGTCAGAATAACATGGAATAGTGAGGTAAAAAAAAATATATATTTTTGCCAAATTTTCAAACTATATATATACATACATATATATATGTGTGTGTGCGTGTGTATATACATATGTGTGTGTGTGTGTGTATATATATGTGTGTGTGTGTGTGTGTGTGTAATAGAGCTGGCTTTGAAACCAAGAAGACCTGAGTTAAAGTCCCACTTCTCTCACATACTCTCCTGTGTAAACTGGGCAAATAATTTAACTTCTGAATTCTCTAGGAAATTTTTTAAAACAATAAATTGGAGAAAAGGTATCAACTTGTTTTGATAGACCATGTTTCCTCCTCTGGGAGTATTTCATACCAAAAAGAAATCACAGATATAATCCACATCCCTAGTCCCTGAGTGATACATCTCTGTGAACCTAATTAAGCTGGTCCTTACATTACAGAGTATGTCCCTAGACCTGGTTTAGACAAGTTTCTGGATTGGAAGGACCTGACAGAACCTTCTGAAATAGCCTTAACTACACCAAGGTTACTGCCACAAGTATTTTTAAATCACTTATTATGTGACAGACACAATATTAAGTGATAGGAATACAAGTAACAAGCACAATCCCCACCCTCAAGGAACTTACATTCAAACTGGGGGAAACAACACTTAAAGGGAAATGAAGTACTGATACAGGGACATAGTGGATAAATCTAGAGAGTCAGGGGTGGACCTGGGAGAGTGGAGTGAAGATTGATGGCTTTCATTGAAATGGAGGTTCTGCAGGGAACTTTCAAATGAGAGGACAGACTTACAAAGGCCAAGGGATCTTCCAGTGTGAGAAGACAGCTGAGACATTGTGGAGAAGTCCAGAAAGTCAGATCAGAGACAAGAGATGACAAATGAAAAAAAAAAAAAGACAAGTAGTATTTTAGTCAAGAATTGCACTGTCACATATTATATAAACAATTCAGCATGTTTTTGGCTGTTGAGGGTAGGGGCTGTCAGAGGGTAGGGGCTGTCAGATTTTTTTTTATCTTTTTTCTATCTTCAGCACTTAGTACAACACACGACAGTAAATGTCTAATAAATGTTCATTCTATATTCAGCTTAATAGATCAAACAACAGTGATCTAATGGTGTCAGTTCTTCCTTTCTACTAATTCATAGCACATATACACACTCCCATTTATTAGTAATTATTCCTTAAGAGTTTCTATGATGGGAGGGAGGAAGGAAGGAAGGAAGGAAGGAAGGAAGGAAGGAAGGGAAAAAGTAAAAGAGGAAGGAAGGAAGGAACTTGATTACTGACTCACTATCATGTTTAGGACCCTTACT
The DNA here is from genome assembly GCF_900497805.2 of Vombatus ursinus. Taxonomy (NCBI): domain Eukaryota; kingdom Metazoa; phylum Chordata; class Mammalia; order Diprotodontia; family Vombatidae; genus Vombatus; species Vombatus ursinus. Next base: position 18,207,067 of record NW_020940360.1, on the reverse strand, counting down.
ACCTGTACAATTGAGAATAAGTCACTTAAACCTCTCTGGACCACAGTTTTCTCATCTGTAAAATGAGTAGTTTAACCTCAATAATCAAGGTCTATTCCAGTTTTAAATCTGTGATCTTATCACATGCTTGGCATAATCTTCTAGAACCCAATTTGACTTCCATACCTTAAAGAGTCATTAGAGTAGGAATTTAGGAGAAAAAAATGTTCTAAATAAAGACAATAGCTAGCTAGACATCTCTGGGCTTATGTGGTACGTGACTAGAAACCTTTGCCAGTCTCTATACTTTATCTTCCCTTATCCTTGGTTCGTTGCTCCAGGATTGCCTGTCTCATCAGTTAGAGGAGTAGGCTCCCTAGGTCTCCAACTGCATTGACACTTCAGATTTCTGATAAATAATTCTATTTTTTGCTCTAGTCTAAGAGGTCATCCCCAGAAAAGAGGGGCAAATGGAGTAAAAAAGGTATCTAGGTATGAATCAGGTATGAAACAGATAGGTTTATTCCCACATAGAAAAGGAAACACTAAGTAATAAAGAATCATAGAATGGTTCCAATCAGTTGAAAGGCTTTTTTCGTGATGTTTGCAACAAGGTTACTCATTAGCTATTTTACATTTTACCTCTTCTAACTATAGGTTTATCAACATCAAGTGGAAGGAGTCTTTTGATGATTTCTCTCTCTGCAGATGGTTTTCCTCTCAGCCTATCTACTCTTCCACCAATTCTGTCACAATTGCACTAATACTTGATACACTGCTGCTTAATGCTTGGAATGGAGTGGGGAGGAAAACCAGTTTCTTTTTGAGGTCTCACAAGGCTCTGTACCAAAGGAAAGAAGAAACTCACAGAAAGCAGATCCATCCCAGACACATTTACCTAGGAGTTCATGGAATCCTCCTCTCCTTTCCTCAAAGACACTCCAGATTTCCAAGTATCATCCTTACACTGTAAAGCCTGCAGAAAGAAAATGAAGAGTGAGAATCGTCTCTTTATTAAATCCATGGAGGTCTGACTCAGTAGTCAATTTTGAAAGACAACTAGAAGGCAATCAGAGGATATTTGTATCTGTTTGTGTGTGTGTGTGTGTGTGTGTGTGTGTGTGTGTGTGTGTGTGTGAGAGAGAGAGAGAGAGAGAGAGAGAGAGAGAGAGAGAGAGAGAGAG
>NW_020940360.1:18166616-18205894 GCF_900497805.2 Vombatus ursinus | reverse complement strand
GAGAGAGAGAGAGAGAGAGAGAGAGAGAGAGAGAGAGAGAGAGAGAGAGAGAGAGAGAGAGAGAGAGAAAGTAGGAGGGGTACAGGAAGGGGGTTCCATATTTCCCAAATGGCTGCTACAAACGAATATGAAAAAATTTCATGTTGTGAATATTGTCATTGAGAGATTATGAACTTCATCCATGCCTAGCCAACCACTTTCTACCTTCTCAGCCTGAGGAACTTTCACAGTGAGTCCTGCTCTTTCATCTGGTGACTTCCTAGTTCAGATAACCATTTAACAAGGCATACTAGCCATGTTTACATCACTTCTGGATGAACTCAGTCTATAGATCTCCCTATGTCCATGCTTCCACCCAGATACTGCTTCCTATCCTTCTTCTCCCCAATAGCTCTCCTCTATGTCATTTTTTCCCGTTAGAATGTAAGTTACTTGTTAGTAAGCATTATCTTTGTTGCTTATAATTGTATCCCCATCACTCAGCACATACTAAAGGCCTTATAAATGCTTTATCTATCTATCTCTCTATCTGTCTGTCTGACTGTTTGTCCTTTTTCTTTCTTCCTTTCTTTCTTATCTACCTTTTCATTTACCTATTATATCATTGGATGTGTGGGGTCTTCAGTGAGTACTAGCACCTTGATGTGAGGGCTGGCTGAGACTTTGCAGAGCTGCTCATCCACCTTTGAAGTCCACCTTCACTCAAGTCTCGCCTGTGGCTCCAAGAAGTTATAGCATGAGCAGTGGCCATACCCCAGTAACCATCTAGACAGACAGGCTAAACCAGGTTGAGGGTAATGGAAGGGCTCAAACCAGTCGCTGAATTAGGAGGATGTCTACCCCAAACACATGAAGACTTCCCCTGGTAGAAAGGGCAGATAAGAATACTTTTTCCCATGGCTTTCCCATGAAGGAAGCTGAAGCAGGCACTGTGCAGCACTTAGAACTTGGTTAGACATTGAACACACCAAGGTCATCTACTGCATCTTGGGTCATCACCAGTGATCTTGACTTTTGTCCTGCCACTGAACTTTGATGATTCATGAAGAGAGAGTAAGACTGACAACTTTGTGCGATTCTGCCTCACTTAAATCTCATTCACATGCTAGTCGACATCACCTGTGATGTCATTGATATTCTCTGAAAATGGACAAACAACAACATTCACCTTATTATAACTTAATTTTTTGTTTTGTTTTTTCTTAATGACACTGGAGGTGAAACTTGAACCCAACTTTTTCTGTCTCTGAGTTCAGCTCTCTCTCCATAATATCTACATTGCTTCTCTGAATATATGACAAAAATTGAAAGGCAAGAATATAAAGCTATAATAGACTATAGCATAGGAGAAGGATTGCCCCATACATAGTTATAAGTAACTCATCTAAGTTACTAAGTAACATTTTTTTTTTCTCATGGAAAGAAAATCTTAATCATTCCTAATGGAGCTAAATGACATGCCACAACCTGAGTATCACATTCCCCACAAAACTTTTAAGGTTAAGGAAGATTTTAATCAGCATTCTACCCTGAGTCCCTCACTTAAAATGAGTTCTAATTAGGCAATGAAATGGTCATTAAAAATAATAATGTATTGAGTTATTGTGTTTTTTCTTTCATTTAAGAAATGAGCAAATTTGGTGTTTAAAAATTCCAGGCACTAATAGCTACAAATTCAGGAAGCTGTGATCTAAGCAATACTCACATAGTACACCCACAGTGAGTCCACTGAAGATATACAGAATGTTGTGTAAGTTATTGGTTCTGATCCTGGTTCTGTGATTAATGGGGCATTAATGTCAATTTCCTTGACCGCTTTCTCAGATAATAATAATCTCCTATTTCAAGGAGATATAGCATGCACTTAGTAATAGAAGATTATAAAGTGCTAATACTTAAATGGGTCCATTATCTCTTAAATGTGGGTATTCCATCTAAGGATGTAGATTGAAATCCATCCATACCCACTCATCCTGGGCTGCTACTGTCTATTTTCTCCCCTAAGTTGAAAACTGAGTGTCCACACAATCAGTTAGATGCCTTTCTCATTTTTCTTAACATCACAATTTTGCTAGGGAACATACAACCTGGTCACTGACGATCCTTCCCTCTGGCCATGTCAGAAGCTCATTTTGTTTCACTCTTAAATTTCTTTAATAATCCTTTAGTCCACTTTTCCTCTATAATCCCCTGTTGGTAATACATCATCAACTACTCACACCATGACATCTTTTTTTCATTGTTCTTCATGTGATGCTCATTTTCAGTTTGAGGAATGATAACAGAGATCCATATTATAATACTTTATCTTGCATTATAGCAAACCTGTTGCTTAAAACCTCCAATCTCAGTACTGACTCTTCTGTACAGTATGAACTAATTAGAGTAAGTGTAGAACAAATTTCATTAAAAGTTAAAGTAAATCTGGGGTTCTTAAAAGAAAATAAATTGATTTTGTACATGAAAACTATTGTCTGGACATAAATGACTTGTCATCTAGGTAAACATTGGAGGAGAATCTACTAGTTATAAAGTTCTTGAAAAAGATTTTGATTTATGGGCATTTGGATGTATATGAGGAGGGTAAGGGATAATCAAATCAAAGGCCATAGAAGAAATAAGTTACATTGATATAAGAAGAAATGATTGAAATTAGAAGAGTAAAGACCTACAATAGTAGGAAAAGATTTGCATCAAAGGCTTCATTAGCCTTTTACCAGGTTTCACTAAAGTTCTAGAAATTATAGTTAGGGGTTTGTGTTTTCCAGTCCTGAACTACTCTTTTAACCTTGTTGAAGAATGATCAGAAATCTACAATGAAAACACTTCTACTAGGAGCTACTGGTGGAAACAGGGAGAGTTGCAAGGCCTGGAATTTAGAATATGCTTCTGATTCAGTCTGAGATATAGGCCATAGCTAAATGCACCTGTCCTTCAAGAGTTTGCTTAAGCAGGGATGTTGAATCTTCTGTCAATTGATTATATATTTTATCATTCCTATGTGTGCCTATAACACTATTTCTACCAATCATTTGAAATATTGAATGTTTGATTGAATTCAGCTGACAATCATGACTTAAAAGAAAGAAAAAATAGTATTAGTAAAGCTCAAAATCAAACAAGTTATCTTTTGGAATAATATGGTTCAGCTCTGTTCTCTCAGAGTCAAATAGGATTTTTCACAAATATGCCTTGTATACATAAATATCACCCCCCAAAATGTTTTTCTCACAAACTAAGAGTAGATTGATTACTTTATTTTTTTCTAAAGCACATCTCCTAAAGATTTTTTTTTAAATAATCCTATGACCATTCTTTTTGCTTAAGCCATTCTTAGAACAGGTTAGTGATAGGATGCCTCGGGACATGCTAGAATTAGGCACTCATGTCAAGAAAGTTCCACTGTCCTTTGAAAGACTAATTAAAAAAAGCATGACCTTGAGGGGCTCAGTGTTTGAAGGTATATTAACACCTTCACACCCTAACAGTTCTATGCAATTTTCCAGTGAAAATAAATGAATTATAGAGGCTAGAGTCAATTAAAATAGATATCACATAAAGTGATTTATTCTCTTTTACTTACCCAAAATTTTATTTCCCTCACTGACTCCCCTGCTATCTTGTCATTTTAAAGAAGATTTTAAAAATGAAAATATAAGTTAGATTTTATATAATAATACTTCATATACGTTGCCTCATTTGACCCTCAAAACAACCCTTTGATGTAGGTGCTATTATTATCCACATTTTACAGATGAGGAAATTGAGGCAAATGAGTTTAAGTGACTTGTTCAAGGTCACCTAGCTTGTAAGTGTCTGAGACCATATTTAAATTGAAATCTTCCAGCCCTCAGGAGCAGTGCTCTATCCACTGTTACTCCTAGCTTCCAAAAGATAACTTCTTCCTTTGCTTAAGGCATATAGTATTTATTTTTGTTAATAAAAACTTTTCTTTGATCTTCAATTTACACAGTCAAATCTCAGTATCACACAGGTTCAGAATTGTAGACTCTAGCCCCTTGTTAGCTAGTTGGAAGAAATTATCAGTTCAAAAGTGACCACGTTGCCTGCATATACCCCTTGTTTGAGTGAGAGTCAAAGTCTAATCCCCCTGAAAGCAACAGAGCTGTAAGCCTGTTCTTCTGAGTCCATAGGCTAGGTGATAATCTGTCTGGGATCAAAGGAAGGACACTGTGACCTTCTTCTGAGTCCAGGGGCTAAGTCATGACCCTAGCCTACACCCTTGTCTTCAATACCTGTCCTGGGTATTTGCCTCTGAGCTGAATTTGTGACCTTGGAACAGAAAAAAATAATGACTCAATACGGTTTCTCCTTAGAATTCTCAAACACTGCCCTGTCTGGTGCTCATCTTAGATCCATATACTTCTTTAAGCCATTCTGTCTTTGAGATTACTACTGCCATTTCTAAAGCCTCACACATCATTCCTTTGCACATTTTACAATTATTCTATGAATACAAGTCAAGTATGCTATCCTTTAATTTGGAGAATCCATTTTTAAAAGAAATTTAGGATATTTGTCTGACTGTACACCTTTGTGCCTCCTCTCCTTTTCCATGGTTTTTCAAGGCTCACCAAAAGCAATTCCAGTCATGTATACCAATTCTTTCAGTACATTGAGATATAGTTCATTTAGCCTTCATGACTTGAAATCATTGATGATAGGTAAATGTTTTCTTTCTACTTCATCACTTTTCTTAGGTTTCTATTCCTTAATTTGTTTCTGATACATCACAGTCTACTATCTGTTACTCTTGGCAGGGAAAACAGAACAAAAGCAATTCTACCTTCATTTTGTAATCCATTGTCATCACTTTATTCAGCTCAAGCAATAGTCTGATCCACTCATATTTTTCTCTTGCCCCTGATATTGGTTTAATAGTGTTTTCTCTTTCATAGCATTGATCATCAGCCTCAGTGCTTTCTGAGTTTTAGAACTCCTGATATAACTTTACAGAAATGTGCCACACAGCCTATTTCCATTCCAAGCTTCTATCTTCTATCAATCAATCAATCCTTCAATCAACAAACATTTATTAAATACCACCTAGGTGCCTACCACTGTGCTAGGTGCTGGGGATGAAAACAAAAGATATGAAAAAAAATGTCAACTCACAAGTAGATAACAAGGACAAGTACAAGTATATATAGGTGAAAAGAATGCAAGTAATCACCAAGTAGTTAAATAAAAATATTTTGGAGAGGAAGAGCATTTATATTTGGAGGAATCAAGAAAGTATTCATGTCAAAGATGAGGTTTAAATTTCATTGAGAACAAAGAGATGGATTCTAGGAGATGGAGATGAGGAGGGAATGTCCCTCACATATTGTGGATCACCAATGAAAAGGTACAGCAATAGGAGGTGGAATGTTCTATGGAAGAAATAGAGAGAAAGCAGTTTGGTTAGATCACAGATGTAGAAGTAGTAATGTTCATCTAAGCTGCAAATAGGTAGTGGCCAGATTTTGAAGGGCTTTAAAAGATAATCAGAATAGATTAAATTTGATCTTAGAGGCTATAGGGAGCCAGTCGAGTTTATTGGTTAGAAGAATAACATTAACGAATTAATAAAAAACACTTTGATAGTGACATGGAGGGTAGACTAGTGTGAGGTGAAACTTTAGATTGGATGACTATTTAGGAAACAATCCTAAAAATCTAAGTGACAGATGCTGATGGCCTGAACTAAGGTGACAGTCATGTGAATAGAGAGACAGGATCAGGTAAGAGAGATATTGAAGAGATTGACAGTGCAAGGTTTGGTGATTGATTGTATATTTGAGGTAACTCAGAGTGAGGAGAAATTTACCAGAGCAGAGCATATATTATATCCTTTCTTTTTGAAACTATATTTCTGTTAATGCAGAATAGAGGAAGATGGATTTTGTTTTTGATGGTATGTCATTCAACTCATGGTAAACATGCAGGTACTTTTTTTTATGGGTATCTTTTGTTTTAATATCACTTGACTTGTGCCAGGCCCTAGTAATTTGGTAGTTCAGGTTGAATACTGGAACAAAATGAGATATGTGTAGGTAAATTCAACAATTTAAAAGAAAGGAAATTCACTTAACCATAGAAGGAGAAAGATAGTGAATAAGAATGAGCATGAAGGATACAGTACTAATTTAAGTGCTCTCTTGCCTCTTGTTTCCCCATAGGCCCAAGGGTAGGACTTAAGAATTATCCCTCTTAAACTTATTCTTAACAGCCCCCAAGACATTTGTGAATTTTGATTTGGTCACTCAAATGTTGTCTATTCTCTCCATCTTCAAAGCATTTAGAAATTTGACATCAATACCATCTATTTCTTCAACCAAATCATTGCCAATGATGTCAAGACTAACCACTAAGTGAGAAATTTTGGGCTTCATCATTGAGGCCTTTTGAAACATGTGACTGACTGCAGCAAATCAGGCAATCAAATCTTTGCTATAAAATCATGTGTTGTGACTTAGCTGCATTTGAGCATACCTAACCAAACTGAAAATGATATGGTACGTACTATATTTCTTGCATAAGGGAAATTTTTATTGGTTGGGTCTACATGATACCAAAACATTCATATGAAAAATTAAAAAGTCACTCAGTCACTCAAGTGGTCTTTCTTAAAAATAGCTATACTTTGTTCCTGCTGCTTGGTGGTATATAGACCAAACATCTGGATGACAATGTTTTCCTTTTACTTTTCCTCCAGATGTTTTGGCAGCATGTAGACAATACCTTTGTTGTATAAAATAACCTGACCTAATACGAGATGATATAAATGAGAATCTACATGCATGAATGGGTAATCTGGATGCTTAATATTTCACAACCACTGTCTTTTATACTTTTTTGAGGCAACTAATCTCTGATGGTGGACTTGAATTATTTATTGCCTATAAGGCATGTAAGCTAACAAATAAAAATATGAAGAAAAGGGACATAATGCCTCAATGTTACATTTTAACTTTAAATATTAGAATAAAATTAAAGAACAAAGAAAAAAAGTTTGACATGCATGCATACCTACAACACTATATATCAAAAGATTTTACATATTCCATACATTTTCATAGCTAGTACTTATATACTGTTCTAAGGTTTATAAAGTGCTTTATAAATTTCTCTCTATTCCTATCTCTATCTGGATATAAAAATAAATATTGATAGATATAAATAGATGATAAAAAGATAAATATATCCAAGACAAGTGTTTCATTGGTAAAGAAAATTCTTTTGACCTATGCAGATTGACACCAGCTCTCCAATTTATAGTCTTACAGTTACCTGTAGGTATTAAGTGGTGCTTAGAGTGACGTACCCTGTGTTACACAGGCAGTATGTATAAGAGGGAAGATGGATGTGAAGACAAGTCTTCCTAACCCTAAAGCCAATCTCTAACCACTATACAACACTGCCTCTCTAAAAATAAATATCTTCCTTTAATCAGGTGAATTGGTTACTTAGTTTTCCTAAACAAATATTTCTCATTCTGTGAGTGCTTCTGATCTCTTAGTATGTCTGTCTGCAAAGTAAGTAGCAATAATCTAAATGAAAGACTAATGAAAAAGTATTGGGAATATTTTTAAGGTTGTTATTGCTATAGGAGGTAGAATAAAAAAGTCCTCCAGTAAGAAAACCACAAATATAAAGAAGACAACGAAAGAAGCTATCAGTCTAAACACAGTTTTGAAGGTTAGTAAGAACACTTTTAAAAGACCATAAAATAACTAATTCAAATAAGAGGGATGACTAGAAGATATGCCTAGAAAAGGAAATCACAAAATTGCAGCTTGATCACATTTAAAATAAAATCCCAGCAAAATGAGCTAATTATAGAGAGAGGCCAATTAAATGCAATCCCCAGTGAGAACGTGTAATACATGAGAGAGCTGGTGAAAAAGTAATTTATTTAGTGAGGCCAATAAGCTTGATAGTTTTTTGGCAAGGCTATTGTGACAGAGAGCTCAGAGGGAGCCCATTTGAGAAATAAGGGGAAGTAAAGGACTAACCTGTAAAACAAAAGAAATTGCACAGGTCTATTTTACAGGAACAGTGCTACATATGAATTAGAAAGAGAGCAGGTAATGGATAGGGCTCGATGCTGTGTCTTAATAATAAGACCATTTCATAAATTTGAAGAATTTATGTGAAGTTAATGTACTGATCCTCTATTTCAAGGAGTGATGAAATCATTCTTTATCAATAGGACACCTGGAAGATGAAATAGGAACCACAAATATCACAGCTAGTATTGCTCCCTGGACTTTGACCTGTCTTCTATACTATGAAGGTATGCTCTGAAAGGTATGGTGGTGATAGGAAGTAAAAAGAATGCCAGAATGGAGACCTGGAAACAGATAAGAAGGAGGTGAAAGGGTGCAATAGAATTAATGATGGTCAAAAGTTCTGAAAGGTAATAGGTGAAAGGACATAGTCCTCCATTAACACAAATATTTGGGCTGTTTCCATTCATCAAAGTGTAAGCTTCCTTCCGATAAACTCTTACTCTGTCTTCCACGTAGATAGGAGACAGAAAATACCAGAAGAGAAATGCTTGTTGTTGTGAGTAGCAACTTGTTTTAATAACATTTATCATTGACATCATGACTATAACTATAACCTATATATATATATGTATATATGTATATGTGTGTGTATGTGTGTGTGTGTGTATATATATATATATATATATATATATATAATTAGGCAGGCTTCAGTGTACAATAAAAAATATAAGTTTTTGGAATAAATGAGTATACCCTTCCATCCTCATAACCTCTACCATTGGTTCCTAACAATTAAGAATTATGCTTTCCAGGACAGAAATTTAGCCTCATTGTTAGAAGACTGACAGTGATCAAGTTGCACGTGTGCTAGAAGAGTAGCTGAGGGTTTACAAAATTCAAAAGGGGAATAATTTTCCTTCTCTGTTGGGATGAGTAAGAGGCTAGGAACTATAGTTTAGAATAACTATTACTGTGTCTCTCTTGACTGTGCCACCAAACACCCCTGGTCATTTTTCCTTTTCAGCTTGTGAGGAGCTGTTATATAAATATGCTGAATGATGATTATATTTCACTTAGTAGGAATCACAGATTCAAAGAATTTCTAATTTGGGAGCGGCCTCCGAGTCTATTTAATCCAATTCATGCTTGAAAAAGAATTCTCATTACAGCACATCTATAGTTGTACAGGCTTTGCTTGAAGAACTTCAATAAGAGGAAATTCACTCACTACTTTTAGAGGCAGCATGTTTTTACTTGGTAAGGGGATGGAACTCAAAGAGTGATGATCATGGAGTCAGAGATCAAGTTAAAAATCTCAACTCTGCTACTTATTACCTGTTTGACCATTAGCAAATCTTTTGTGGGTCTTACTGAACAGTCCATGACACAAGGTTTAATGAATGTTTACTTATTAATTACTTTTGTTTAGCCTTTTCTCAGTCATATTCAACTCTTTGTGACCTCTTTGGGGGATTTTGTGGCGGAAATACTGGAGTGGATTGTCATTTCCTTCTCCAACTCATTTTACAGATAAAGAAACTGAGACAAACAGGATTAATTGACTTGCCCAGGGTCACAGAGGAAGCAAGTGTCTGAGACAGGATTAGAACTTTCGAAAATGAGTCTTCCTGTATCCAGGCCCAGTGCTCTATTCACTGCGCTACCTAGCTGCCCTGATTAATCAGCTGCTTCATGTATAAAATGGGCTAAATCCAAACCAATCCAATAAACATTTTTAAGTGCCTACTATGTGCCAGGTACTATGCTAAGTGCTGGGATACAATCAATAAAAAGAAAAACAGTTCCAGGAGCATACCATCTAAAGTGAGAATCAACACACAAAATGAGACAGGAAAGGGGAGGGCAGGGATATTAGAGGGTACCTGGATTGGAGGCATCTTTTTTCCTAGAGCTGAAACCAGGCAGGGCAGCAGATATAAAATGGAGTTGAGATGACCTCTAAAGCCTCTTCCAGTTTTAAATCTATGGTCACAGTTCCTCTTAATAGTTCTAATTGTTAGGAATGTTTTTTTTTTCTTTATCAAGTGTAAATGGGTTTCTTTTCAACTTCCACCCCTTCTTCCTAGTTCTACCCTCTGAGGCCCACCAGAACAAGATGTTTCCTGCTTGCCTGAAGATATATAAAGAAGTCTAATATATGTTCCCATATACTAAAGATACTATCACTATGGCTTCAGGGTGCTTAAGCATGTCTTTACAAATAACTGAAATATAATTTATTTTATACAACAAAATAGATGTTCTTTTATGTTTTATAAGATACTTATAAGGAATTTGACAGAGTTGAATGCAGTGTCTTCATTGCCTGTAGAAATGGAATATACTTTAGAAAATAACAGCAACAACTACAAAAATCAAAATTGTCCTTTGAAATTTTTGAATGGCTCAGTAATGATCCAATACATTCAGGTTAGCACTGAGATACATGATTCCTTTGCTAAATAGTTAGAAAGCTATTCATATTCTCTGCAAGAGTTCCCCCTCAAAATTTCTGAAATTATTATACAGATGTGAAATTTCTCAAAATGGATATAACGAATAGATGGATCTCTGGTGCTTTTTCCTATTCAGATATCATAGCTAACTGTAATCTATGACGAATAAATGAATAAAAGAATATCAATTAAGCACTTATTGTGTTATAAGCACTCTGCCAAGCTCTAGGGATACAAATCAAAAGTAGAAGATAGTCCCTACCCTCAAGGAGCTTAAATTCTAACAGGAAAGACAAAACATATATAGGGAGATAGTGTCAGGGAGGGAAATTTTTGTTTGGAAAGTTATAGGGAGGGTGTATGCAGTCAGGGATAGAAAACCAATACAGCTTCTCCCAAAGAACAAAGCTGATTTGATTGTGGTTCCAGATCTGGAAGGGGCTTGGGAGAAGGGCACATGGTCTCCCTGATTATATGGTCTGCTCTTTGGGAGCAGGGCATGTTTTGTTTTGCATTGTTGTTTTTGTTGTTGAGTCATTTCCGTCTTGTCTGACTCTACATGAAGTCATTTGGAGTTTTCTTGGCAAAGATACTAGAATGGTTTGCCATTTCCTTTTCCACCTCAGTTTACAGATTTAACTAAGGCAAACAGATTTAAGTGACTTGCCCAGCGTCACATAACTAGTAAGTGTCTGAGGCTATATTTGAACTCAGGAAGATGAATCTTCTTGACTTCAGGCAGGACACTCTATCCGTTGAGCCACCGCTGCCTTTCTTTGTGTCCCTAGCATTTAACACAGAACTTAATTAATGCCTATTGCCTGACATTAAAAGCAAGGTGTCACAGTAGATGGAACCCTAGGCCTGGAGTCAGAAAAACCTGAATTCAAATTTGACCTCTGCCACTCACTAGCTATGTGACCTTGGGGAAGTCACTTAACCTCTATTTACTTAAGTTTTCTCATCTGTAAAATGGGAACAACAATACTACCTAATCTCCCAGGGTTGTTGTGATGATTAAATGAGATAATTATAAAGGACTTAGCACAGTAGGTATTATGTAAATAGTACTAAAAAAACTAGTAGTAGTAGTAGAAGTATAGTAGTAGTAGTAGTAGTAGTAGTAGTAGTTGTTGTAGTAGTAGTAGTAGTAGTAGTAGTAGTAGTAGTAGTAGCAGTGACATGGAGGCTAGTAAGAGTATGGTCCCAGAATGAAGTAATGTTGGACTTTTATCTCTCTCTTTCTGTCTCTATTTTTATCCATCTATTAATCATTCTAGCTACCTAGTAACTGAGTAAGACAACCACCTCTAAAGAAAGTGAGGCCAAAGGTCCCTCCTAATCACGATAAAGAAGATGAGTGCTATCATTTGTTTGTTTGTTTTTAACTAAATGTATAATTTCATCTATGTAGGCAATCTAGGTAGCAAAACTTCTGGCAATGCAAATCAGCACCTCATGTGCAACTTAAAGTTTGGGACAGTTTTCTGGGGTCCTGGGTCATGAAGTTGATTGCTCAATGTCACATACCTGTATGTATGTGAACTGGTACATGAATAAAGTTCTTCCGATTTCCAGATCAGTTTTTTCCACTCTACCATAGCTAATTCTAAAAGTCAAATTCTTAAGGTTCAGGTTTCATTTCATGTGAATCCCAAAGATCTCCAAATTTAAAGGAATAATTTAGTGCCAACACCTAGTACTTGAAGTAAGGATCTTTCAAGAGGTTAAATCTGACTTCATGAACACACTGTATTTTCTTGTGGGCATCATCAAAGTCTATGTTGACTTCAGGGAACATCTTTATTTTTATATCACCAAACTGTGAGTTAGGAGGGAAAATTACAAACACATTTCCTTCCTTGTGAATATGTTAAAACGTATGTCCTCTAGAAATGCAGCTAGAAAATCTGTCAGATTGTTCTGATAGCTACCATTAGTAGCTTCCTCTAGTAAGCTGTCAATGTGGACAGCTCTCTTTTTAACTTAGAAGGTGTCCAAGATGATCTCTGAATGTTCCTTATAATTGGGCACTAAATCTCACAGCAATTTGCAGAGCATTAGGGAATGAATGGCTGGTCTAACAGGAAGCTTCAACTATACAGACAGAATACTTTTATTTATTTATTTATTTTATAAAGCCTGAATTAAAGAATTGGACCTCCAGATTTCATGCACATGAAACGTTAATGACCCTCTATGTCGTGTGTGTGTGTGTGTGTGTGTGTACCTGCCTGTGCGCATTTGTCTGTATGTGTGTGTGTGTGTGTGTGTGTGTACCTAGAGATATGTGGAGGTACAAAGACAAAGAAAATTCAGTTAATGTCTTCAAGAAATTTTAATTATTCCCTCCCCTAGCACACTCACATCCAATCAGATATTAAATCCTCACCATTCTACCAATCCAATTCTCTCTCGTATCCACCACTAGACCTTTGCTAAAACTCTGGTTCCTTTTTTCACTACTTGTCACCTGTAATATTGAAACAATATAATAACTGGTACCCTTTTCTCTAGTCTCTACCATCTTCAATCCATCCTTCTCACAGGTGACAAAATAATCCTAATGAAAAGATCTGACTCAATCACTATCATGGGAAAAATTCTTCATTGTGTCCCTATTGACTCTGGGATTAAGGCAGGGTGGGCTAGGGTCCTGAGGGGAGGGTAGTATGCGGTGGGGGTGGGGGGGTCAAAGTCCTGAGCCTGGCATCTCAGATTCTCAACATTCTGACTATCACTTACTTTTCAAAATGATTTACTACTATTCTTCAGTCACTCTATGTCCCAGTCAAACTATTGCATGATATAGCCCTGTATTCTCTCCTGCCTTAGCATTATTGGTTGATCATGAATACTGTGTGTATTTGTATACCCCAAGCTTTGTAGTGTAGGTAGGGAGGGGGGAAGGTATTATTATTAAGACTCTGTCTCTCTCTCCATACACACACATGTGTATGGTGTGTGTGTTTGTGTGTGTGTGTGTGTGTATATATATATATATATGTATACACACATTAATATACGCTCAAAACACACAAACACACACACCATTCTAGGAAATGCCCTTACTAGAAGCTATTTAAGTCTACTGTCTGATTAGTGATGAGAGGTTATGAGAGGTTACAACAATTTGAAAGGATAATATTTAATCAAAGAAAATTGAGTTCTATCTATCTTCTTTAGTAAGCCAGGGAGAAAATTCAAGATGGTATGAATATTACAAAAAGTAAAATGATAATTTTATGCTAATAGTATTCAAAATACAGGGCTCACCCTCTCCCATTCCTTATGATGATGCAGTAGATAGAGCACTGGACCTGGACTTGGAAAGACTTGAATTCAAATATAGCCTCTAACACTTACTAGCTGTGTGAGCCTTGGCAGGTCATTTAAACTATTTGCCTCAGTTTCCTCATTCAGAAAATGAGGATAATAATAACACCTACCTCCCAAGATTATTGTGAGGATCAAATGAGATAATAATTGTAAAGCACTCAGCACAGTTCCTGGAACGTAGAGAGCACTATATAAATATTAACTATTACTCTAAGCAGCATTTTCCAACATTTTTTACCAACATTAATCATGTCCCTCAAAATATTGAAGTCATTGTGTATTAAAAGTGCAAAAGTATAAAAATATAAACTCTGGTATGATTTGGAGGGTCTACTCTAGCTCTTCATAAAATTTCTAGACTGCATCACCCTTTGCAACAAATTTTGGCCCATAAGCTGCAATTAATTTTCATGGTGTTCTTTTTGGATATACTTCTCAAGAGCAATGCAATAAGAAATGATCTATTACCTTTGTTTGAAAAGATGCTTTTTGTTGCCTTTGGATACATAGCAAATCCAACTAAACCAACTCCTTTATTTGTTTCTCCAGAGAGAAGCTAAAAGGCTATTAGTCCTATCTTTCACATGATAGGGTCATCTCTGTGCCAAATTCAGGCAATGGAATTACATTTTATGGAGAAATCATAAAGTTACAGCATTAAAAGTTAATAATGTGCTTATTGAGATACTCAAGGAATATAATATTTTACAAATTTTAAATTATAGTTTCTAGTTTTGAAAAAGTTATTAATTTTAAAATCTCATCTTATTTTATTGATATATTTTGCTTTTATAGCACATTCATTTTTTAATATATCCTTCCTTTCTACTGGCCAGAAAACCATCTCTAAAAACAGAGAGAGAGAGAGAAAGAGAGAGAGACAGAGACAGAGACAGAGACAGAGACAGAGACAGAGAGAGACAGAGAGAGCAAAAAAAAATTACTGAAACATTGTAAACCATACTGATTGTTCACAAAGTCTTCCTAATATTTGTTGGGGAAAAAACAAAATCTGTCAAACTCCTTTTATGAAATAGAAATGATCCTAATATGTAAAACAAAGAGAGAGAAAGCAAAAAATCAAAAACAACTCTGGACCAATAATACCAATGAACATTGAGGCAAATATTTTAAATATTATAGCAAAATGAATACAGCAATATATTAAAAACAAATTTGGGGAGGCATAAATTTTGTTAACCACCAGTAAAACAGTCTAACAGCATATATAATGTTCCATAGTGTCCTCAACCTCTGTAATGACCAGAAGGAAGTATAATTTTTGTGAATAGTCTCATGGGAGATTTTTTTTTTATTATTTTAATTACACAGTTTTAAGTTGTTTTGTAGTAGTTGTTCTTCCCGTGCTTCCTTGAATTCTTCATTTTAATTGCTTCTTATGGCTCAGTAACATTCATTAAAACCACAATTTCTCTAGGAACTCCCAAAACACTGGGCATCTACATTATTTCTAGGTGTTTTTTTTTCAATCAAAAAGTAGGTTCTACAACTTCTTTGGAGGATATTTGAAATTTGTTTTTGTCTTTGACCTCCTTGTGGTACAAACATAATAATGGGATCTCTGGATCGCTAGATATGGCCATTTTATTCTTTTTTTTTTAAGCAAAATTCCAAATAGTTTCCCAGAACAACTGAACCAATTCACAAGTCCACCAAGAGTGTATTGTCCATATTATAATGTGAATGCTTGTAGGGAAAGTACTTCTTTTGCACTTCTCTGTATCCCCATTGCTTAATACATGGACTGCCATATAATAAGCATGTAATTTTTGCTTCTTGACTTACTGTCTGTTTCCCTGAAGCCACTCTGATATTAACTAGTTCTATCATTTGCCACCTTTGCCAATTTGTTAAATATGAGGTGAATCTTAAGAGGATTTATGACTTTTTTATTAATTTATTTTGATTTATCAATAATCACTTCCATATGCTTTTGAGTTTAAAATTTTTCTCCCCCTTCCTCCCCACCACCCTCCCCAAGATGGCAAACAATCTGACATAGGCTATACATTTACATTCATATTAAACATATTTTCACATTAGTGATGCTGTAAGTAAAAATTAAAACCAATAGGAGGAACCATCAGAGAGTGGAAACAAAACTCAACAGAAGAGAAAAAAATAAGCAATTCAACTTCCATAGTTCTTTCTGTGGATGTGGATAGCATTTTCCATCGCAAGGCCTCTGGAGATGTCTTAGATTCTTGTATTGCCAGGAAGTGTCAAGTTTATACACAACGTGGCTGTTATTGTGTACAACATTCTCTTGGTTCTACTAACTTCACTCAGCATCGGACCATACAAGTCATTCCAGGTTTTTCTGAAGTCAGTCTGTTTATCATTTCTTATAGCACAATAGTATTCCATCACATTCATATACCACAACTTGCTCAGCAATTCCCCAATTGATGGGCATCCTCTCAAATTCCAATTCTTTGCCACAACAAAAAGAGCTGCTATGAATATTTTTGTACATGTGTGGCCTTTTCCCATTTGTGCAATCTCTTTGGGAAATAGCCCTAGAAGTGCTATTGCTGGGTCAAAGGGTATGCACATTTTTATAGCCCTATGGGCATAGTTCTAAATTTCTCTCCTAAATGGTTGGATCAGTTCACAACTCCACCAACAATGCAATACTGTTCCAATTTTCCCACATCTTCTCCAACATTTATCATTTTCCTGTTTTGTCATGTTGGCCAATCTGATAGGTGTGATGTGGTACCTCAGAGTTGTTTTGATTTGCGTTTCTCTAATCAATAGTGATTTAGAGAATTTTTTCATATGATAATAGATGGCTTTAATTTCTTCATCTCAGAACTGTCTGTTCATATCCTTTGACCATTTATCAATTGGAGAATGGCTTGTATTCTTATAAATTTGACTTAATTCTCTATATATTTTAGAAATGAGGCCCTTATTAGAGAGACTTGTAAAAATTCTTTCCCAATTTTCTACCTTCCTTCTAATCTTAGTTACATTGGTTTTGTTTGTGCAAAAACTTTTCAATTTAATGTAATCAAATTATCCATTTTGCTTTTCATAATGTTCTCTATCTCCTGTATGGTCATGAATTCTTCTGTTCTCCATAGATCTGACAGGTAAACTATTCCTTTTTTTTCCCAGTTTGCTTATAATATCAACTTTTATATCTAAATCATGAACCCATTTTGACTTTATGTTGGTACATGGTATGAAATTTTGGTCTATGCCTAGTTTCTGCCATACTCTTTTCCCGTTTTCCCAGCAGTTTTTTTTTTTCAAAGAGTGGGTTCTTATCCCAGAAGCTGGAGTCTTTGGGTTTATCAAATAATAGATTACTATAGTCATTTACTACTGTGTCTTGCATATATAACCTATTCCACTGATCCACCACTCTATTTCTTAGCCAGTACCAAGCAGTTTTGATGATTGCTGCTTTATAATACAATTTAAGATTTGGAATGGCTAGGTCACCTTCCCCTGCATTTCTTTTCATTAGTGCTCTTGATATTCTGGACCTTTTGTTCTTCCAAATGAATCTTGTTATCTGATGAGAGTAAGGTTCAAACAATGCTCATCCCCTTCCCTTTTTTCTCTGTGCTCTAATTGACTTTTGTGTCTTTTCCTGTAATGTAATTTACCCTTGTCTGCCTCCTCCTTTCTCATTACATTTTCTTAGATCAGACTAATTCACTTACTTGGATCCATTTAACCCACTTGATTAGTTTTTTTTTTTTTATCATTACATCAAAGTCAACTTACTTCAACCCCCTTTATGTATACTCCTTTAACATGGTATAATAACAATATAGTTCTCAAGAGTTGCAAGTGTCATCTTCCCTTGTAGGGATGTGAACAGTTTGCCCTTATTAACAACATATTGTATCTTTCTGTCCCATTTGCCTTTTTATGTCTTTCTTGAATCTTGTACTTGAAGATCAAATTTTTTGCTGAGCTCTGGTCTTTTTATAAGGAAGGTTTGGAAGTCCCCTATTTCATTGAATATCCATCTCCTCCCCTGAAAAACCACACTCATTTTCACTGGGTGGTTGATCCTTGGCTGCAGTCCAAGCTCCTTTGCCTTATGGAATATCATGTTCCATGCCCTACGGTCTTTAATGTAGGGGCTGCAAGGTCCTGTGTAATCCTGACTGTGGTTCCATGATGTTTAAATTGTTTCTTTCTGGCTGCTTGCAGTATTTTCTCTTTAATCTGGTAATTTTGGAATTTAGCTATTATATTCCTAGACATTTTCAATTTGGGATCTCTTTCAGGTGGGGAGCAGTGAATTCTTTCTATAGTTATTTTACCTTCTGGTTCTAGGACTTTAGGGCAGTTTTCTTTTATGATTTCCTGAAAGATACTGTCCAGGCATTTTTTTTATCATGATTTTAAGGTAGGTCAGTAATTTTTAAATTGTCTCTCCACGTCAGGTGTTTTACCAATGAGGTATTTTACGTTTTCATCTATTTTTTTTTTCATTTTTTTTTTTTTTTTGGTTTCTGTTTCACTGATTCTTGGTCTCTCATAGAATCATTATTTTCCATTTGTCCAATTCTAATTTTTAACATATGGTTTTCTTCTGTTAGATTTTATACTTTCTTCTCCAATTGGCCAATCGTATTTTTAAGGGATCTGTTTTCTTCAGTGTACTTTTTTTTCATTTGGCCAATTGTGTTTTTTAGGGACTTGTTTTCTTCACTGTACTTTTTTTCCAGTTGGCCAACTGTATTTTTTAAAGACTTCTCTACCTCTCTCATTTGACTTTTAAAATCCTTCTTGAGCTCTTCTAAGAAGGCTTTTTGGGCTTCAGACCAGTTCATATTCCCTTTTAATGTTGCAGATGTGGGTTTGTTGATAATACTGTCCTCCTCAGAATTTCTGTCTTGATCCTCACTCTTCTCTTAATATGAATCTATCATACATTTCTTTTTACTCATGGTATTTCTTTATTCCCTGGCATTTAAAGAGATTAAGCTCTCCTGCTGGGGAGCAGAGGGCACTGATCCAAGCTTCTTGTGATGAAAGCCTAAGTATCAGTCACTGGCTTTGTGTGCTAGGGCCTCTTATGTTGGCAATTGGAGGCTGTATGGTTCTGGCAGCTTACCTGGTGTTGGACTGGAATCAGCAAGGCTGGGACTTTCAGGCAAATCTAGGTTGCCTGCTTTTCCTTTCCTTTAGCTTTGTTCAACTCCTTTTAGATGGGTTCTGCAGGGTGTTTATCTGCCTGGGGTCCCTTGCAGTGCTGCCTCCCTTAGTTCTGCTGAGGCACTTGGAGACTCCTTTGCTGTAGAAAGCTGAGGCACCTGGTGGTTTTCTGAGCTGGTTCTCCTGCCCTCACTGAGGCACTTGGAGGACCAGCTGTTGGTATTTGCCTGCTTGACCACCTGGGCTTCAGGATCTCCTCCTGGTTGGCAGTTGGAGGCTATAGGGTTCTGACAGCTTACCTGGTGTTGGGCTGGAATCAGCAAGGCTGGAACTTTAGGACAACTCTAAGTTGGTCTCTTCAGCTCCTTTCAGATGAATGTTGCAGGGTGCTTATCTACCTGTTGTAGTTCTACTTCCCTTATTTTTGCTGAGGCACTGGGAGACCAGTTTGCTGTAGAATACTGAGGCACCTGAATCTCCTTCTGGTGTGCTAAAGTGGGTCTTTCCACTAGCTGGCTGGGCAACTCCAATTCCGTACTGCCCCCCTTCCCCCAGGGTAAGAGGGGCCTTTCCTGTTAATCCCTCTAGCTACCTGGGCTACTGCACTGTTGCTCCCCATCTTTCTTCTGGTTCAGCTGTTCCAGGGTTTTTTTTTGAGGTGACATTTTCTGGGTTTTCAGAGGTTGATAGGGGAGGGTGAGAGCGACTACCTTTTTACTCTGCCATCTTGGTTCCCAGAAGCGGAATTCAGATTTATGACTTTTATTTCTCTTATTAGTAGTTTAGACTAAGTTTGATATGGTATTTAAGTGTTCAAAAATTGTTTGTGAATTGTTTGGCCATATTTTTATTATACGTGGGAATGTATCTTATTCTTACAGATTTGAGTAAATCTTCTATTGGATATCAGACTCTTTCAGAATTATTTGATGCAGTGATATTCCACAGTTGAAAAATTCCCTCCTTATCCTACTAAATTTATGTTGTCATACAAAAGTACTTTACAATTTCATGTAGTTGAAATTTTTGATATAATCTTTTGTGATTGTGATTAACTGAAACTTTAGTTTTCTTGTATAACTAGAAAACAAAGGGTTTTCATGAGATTCATAAGCATGGGTTGAAGTATTTTCTAGTGGCATATGAATTACTAGCAAAACACTTTCTCTCATATATAAGACTGACCCCATTTCTCTCTCTCTTTTTTTTAACAGATAACATATCTTTCCTTGGGGGTCTGCCATCACTCAAATTTCTTTATTTCTCACAACTGTTTTAAAGATTGACAGATGACAATTTTTATTTTCCTTATTTGAGCTGCATTTACTCTTTGATGTTTACTTTCAATTGATGATTAAAAGAATCTATATTTTCTGATAAACTTTTGGTTACCTGATTCTGTTTCATATCTATCTTTTTAAGTTCCTTTAACTGGGTGATGTGGTATTTAGATTTTCTATTATATGTACTATTTAAATATAGATTCAATCTCTCAATATCTATCTGAAGATTTTCATAATTCTATCAAATCTCTTCTGCCACAATAGTCCTTTGGAGTATCCCTTGATAATGCCACTTTTTCTCCTACAGTTCTAAGTGCAGAAACCAGGTATACTATTGTGTTAAGTCCTGAAATATTTTTTTTTACATTTTTCTTCAAATATTATTTGAATATTTTGTCAAATAATCATTCTTGATAGTTATAGCAGATATCATCTTTTCTGGATTATGCTTTTGGTATAGTAGGTCTTATAGCTAGAGTCATGGTATTGAAGTAAAAAGGACTTTTTAAAATGTCAATGTAAGTGTGCTTATTTCCTTTTATAAAATTAGTTGAGACATCAGTACTGTTTTCATCATGCATCTCATTTTCAGTTAGAAATTTTAGAGTTTCCTCTAGATGAAGATAATGATGTCAAGTTCTTCAACATTCACCTCCTCAGATTTTAGCAACTCTTTGATTTCATATCCTATTTGATTTAATTTAAAACTAGAGACAAGTTTACTTCTTTGTATCTCTTTGTGCTGGTTAGAGTTTAGATTAGCATGAAGTATTTTTGATTTTTGATTTAGGGAGTTAAACACAAAACCATTTTATTACAGTGCAGAAAAATTCAAGTGATAAATGAGGAAGAAAAAGGAGTTTATGGCAAAAAGACCAAGGCAAGCTTGACAGGTAAGCCCATCTTGGGGTTTCTTCCACTATGAATTTATGTTTATTCATAAGCTCACCTGGGCCATTCTCCATGAACACTTCTCTCCTCTTCCTCATTTCCTATCACTCATTTGCCTTCTGCCACTCTGTGCTTCATCTTCACCTAATGAAGTGAATTTCCTCCTTACTTGTTCAAGTGATCCCATTCCATCCCATCTCCTCCAACAAATTACCCCATTTGTCATTCCTACTCTTTCAATTATTTTAATCTCTTCCTCTCTACTTCCTATCTACAAATATGTCCAGCTCTGCCCTATCCTGAAAACTGCCTCATTTGACCCTTCCATGCCTGATAACTATAATCTTATATCTCTTTTGCCCTCTGTAGCTAAACTCCAATAATGACCTGTTTGTAATAGGTACCTACACTTTCCCTTTTCTCATTCTCTCCTTAAATCCTTGCAGTCTGGCTTCTGACTATCATTCCATCTAATTGCCAATGCAATGGTTTTTTCTCAATCCTAATTCTCCTTGACCTCTTTGCAACCTTCGACACTGTTGATCATTCTCTCTTCCTTGATACTGTCTTCTCTCTAGGTTTCTGGGACACCACTCTCTCCTGGTTTTCTCCCTACTTACGTGAAGTCTGCTTATCTGTCTCATTTGCTGAATTCTTCCCCAGATCATGCCCTTTCACTGTAGGATACTTCACTTGGGGATTTCATCAGCTCCCAATGATTTAATTATCATCTCTATGCTGATGATTCTCATATCTAACTTTCCTTTCCCAATCTCTCTGCTGACCCCCAATCTTGCATCTCCAACTGCCTTTCAGACACTTTGAAGTGGATAAAGTACTACTTTACACTTTATACTATATGCTATACCATATATACTATATACCCTACTACTATAAAGTAGACATCTTAAAATTAATATGTCCAAAACAGAACTTGTGATCTTCCCCCCCAAGCCTTCCTTGTCTCCCTCTTACCATCCCTATTACCATCTTCCCAACTCCTCAGGCTTGCAACCTAGGAGGCATCCTGAATTCCACACTATCTTGCACTTTCCAACCCCATGTCCAAACTGTTTTCAAGGTCTGTAGATTTCACCTTTGTAAAAATAAACAAACAAACAAGAAGTCCTCTCAAATATGATGCTCTTTCCTCTGATACTGCCACCACTTTAGTGCAGGCCCTCATCACTTTGTGCTTTGATTATTGCAAGTGTCTTCTGGTGGGTGTACCTGCCTTAAAGCTCTCCTCACTTCAATCTATTCTCCATTTGGTCACTAAAGTGATGTGTTTTATAAATGCAGGCCTGAATATGCCACATATACCCTTACACTCAATAACTCTAGCGTCTACCTATTACCTTCTGTAGCAAATATGAAATGCTCTGTTTGGTATTGAAAGTCCTTCAAGGTCAGTTTCCAGAATTCTCAACCCATGAACACCAAAGACAACTTAGAAGATCAGTGGGAAAAGTCTGTTTCTATGGTGCTGAGAGAGAAGCACAGTGGGGTCCCAGCCCCGGGGCTGCGGCTGCCTCCTGAGCTTCCAGCCCACAGACTGAGGGGGAATCAAGTGGCTGATCAGAGGGGGATTGCAGAAATCTCTCTGCTGGTGCAGGATTCTCTTTCTTTGCCTGTGCTTGGATCTGGGTCACAGTTGTGGGTGGCAGTCCTGGGGTGAGGAGGAGTGCTGGTGTGGAGGAGCTTGTAGCGGCTGTGGAGAGGAAACTCTCCTCACAGTTCCAAGACAGAAAAGAGTGTTCATAGACCAGACCACAGGCCAGGAAAGGAGTAAACACCTCGCCCTTGATCATACCACCTTGGAAGAACTGAAAATTTACAGGTCCCTAGAAGTATCTGAAAACAGCTGCACAAAACCCCTGAAGCTTGGGACAGTACATTCTCCACACTGGAAATAGACTCCTACCTTAACAAAGAGTTTATAACTCAAGTAATTGGCCGAGATCATGAGCAAGCAGCAAAAAAAGAGTCAGGCTATATTATCTTACTTTGGTGACAAAGAAGATCCAAACATACAACCAGAAGAAGACAACAAAGTCAAAGCTCCTACATCCAAAATCTCCAAGAAAAATATGAATTGGTCCCAGGTCATGGAAGAGTTCAAAAAGGATTTTGAGAAACAAGTAAGTGAAGTAGAGGAAAAACTGAGAGTGATGATAAAGGAGACCCAAAAAATACTGAAGAAAATAACACCTTAAAAAATAGCCTAAACCAAATGGCAAAAGAGGTCCAAAAAGCCAATGAGGAGAAAAATGCCCTAAAAAGCAAAATTGGCCAAATGGAAAAGGAAGTCAAAAAGATTACTGAAGAAAATACTTCCTTAAAAATTAAAATGGAGAAATTGGAAGCTAGTGACAATTTGAGAAATCAAAGCACTATAACACTAATCCAAAGGAATGAAAAAATAGAAGAGAATGTGAAATATCTCACTGGAAAAACAACTGACCTGAAAAATAGATCCAGGAGAGAGAAGTTAAAAATTATTGGACTATCTGAAAGCCATGATCAAAAAAAAAAGCCTAGATATCATCTTTCAAGAAATGATCAAAGAAAACTGCACTGATATTTTAGAAACAGAGGGCAAAATAGAAATTGAAAGAATCCACCAATCACCTCCTGAAAGAGATCCCCAAAGGAAAACTCCTGGGAATGTTGTAGCCAAATTCCAGGATTCCCAGGTCAAGGAGAAGATACTGCAAGCAGCCAGAAGGAAACAATTCAAGTATTATGGAAACACAATCAGGATAACACAAGATTTAGCAGCTTCTAGAGGGTCCAGAGAGCATGGAATATAATATTCCAGAGAGCAAAGGAGTTAGGACTACAACCTAGAATCACTTACCCAGCAAAACTGAGTATAATCCTTCAGGGTAAAAAATGGTCATTCAATGAAATAGGGAACTTTCAAGCATTCCTGTGGAAAAGATCAGAGCTGAATAGAAAATTCGACCTTCAAATACAAGACTCAAGTGAAACATGGAAGAAGTAAACAGGAAAGAGAAATAATGAGAGATTTATTAAGGTTGAACTGTTCACCTTCCTGCAGGGAAAGATGATATTTGTAACTCATGAGTCCTTTGTCAGTAATAGCATAGTGGGAAGGAAAAAATTATATGTATGTATAGATAGATAGAGGGCACAGGGGGAGTTGAAGATGAAGGGGTGATATCTGGAAAATAAAATTAAGGGGTGAGAGAGGATTATACTGGGAGAAAGAGAAAGGGAGAAGTAGAATGAGGTAAAACATCTCACATGAAACAGACAAGCAAAGGCTTTTACAGTGGAGGGGAAATGAGGGAAGATGAGAGGGAATGACTGAATCTTCTTTTCATAGAATTTGGCTTAAGGAGGGAATAATATACACAATGGGGTGTGGAAATCTATCTTACCCTACAGGAAAATAAAGGGGGAAGGGGACAAGAGAGCAGGGGGTTGATAGAGGGGAGGGCAGATTGGGGAAGGGGATAATCAAAAGCAAACACTTTAGAGAAGAGACAGGGTCAAAACAGAGAATAAAATAAATGGGGGGGTTAGTCTAGGATGAAGGGAAATATACTTAGTTTTTCACAACAGGACTACTGTGGAAGTGTTTTACATGACTACACATCTATAACCTGTATCGAGATGCTTGCCTTTTCCATGAGGGTGGGTGGGGATGGAGGAAGGGAGAAAATTTGTAACCCAAAGCTTTAAAAATACATGTTAAAAATAAAAAAAAAATATAAAAATAGAAAGTCCTTCAACACATACCCCTCTCTTCCTTTCTAGTCTTGTTATACCTTATCCCCCAATATGTACTCTTTAATCCAGTGACAGTAGCCTTATGGTCCTTCCAAGAACAAGACACTCCATCTTTTACCTCAGGCATTCTCTCTTGATATCAACCATGGTTGGAATGCCTTCCTTCCTCCATGCTAACTACAACCTTCATGGCTTCTTTTAAGTCCCTACTAAAATCTCACCTTCTACAGGAAGCATTCACTAACATCTCTTAATTCTAGTGCCTTTCCTCTATTATGTCTTATTTATTCTCTATATAGCTTACTTTGTATATATTTATTTGCATGTTGTCTTCCACATTAGATTGTAAGCTCCTTAAGGGCAGGGAGTATCTTTTGCCTCTTCTGTATTCTTAGTACTTAGCACAGTGCCTTGCATATACTGGGTGTTTAATAAATGTCTATTGATTGACTGGTTGATCTTGGGCACAAAGTCAAATTTTCCAGGCCAAGCCAGATTCCCAAGAAATGTGAGATGAAGATGGAGGAAGAGCCAATGGGGATATTAGGACCAGTGCTAAACAGGCATAGAGAAGGTGGTTCCATGCTGGAAGGATGGTGACTTTGAGTTCCAGATTTGTTGTATACTTTGAAGCTGAGGTTGTGAGTAACAAAAAAGTAGTAAGAAACCCTTATCCATCTAAAATCTAACATAATATAGATTTACTATAATATATTACCTGTGAATAATGATATTACTTATGACTTTACCCCATTTCGTGCACAGTTAGTCATGCTTTGACCTCTTCCATGTGTCAGTGCCAGTCACACTTAAGCATTGTGATTCAATGGAGTACTGATGTTGCCTATCTGCTCTTTTTTAAAAAAAATTTCCTTCTTGCTCTATCAAAATATGAAGGAATATCACTCAGTCCTCTATCCTCTAAGTAATACAAGACAACTTTGCATATGATCAGTCTGCAATGTTATGATACACTATTTATTTCTGTGATTCTTTGGAGTAGTTCTATCATTTTGATGTGGTAGTATTGCCAATGTCCAACTTGCCAGGGTTGGCATAATAGTCTCAGGGTACACAAATTCCCCAGTGTATATACTCTGACTGGCATTCCCCTACTGTAATGATGCTGTTCCTCCTACCTCCTAAGCCTCTCCTACAAAAAATGGGTTGGACTTTGATATAATGATGATAGTGAATATCTCATTATTTTTTGTCTTCTTATTGGAATTCAGAAAGAAATGTTCTAAGTAAAAAGCTGCTATCCTACAATTACTTATGAAACATATGCTATTACCAATTACAAGTGTCATCATTATATTTTCTCTTCTGTCAATAATAATTACTATCAGCTATAATCAATAGCAAACATTGAAGAATTTGTAGGTTTACCAATCCAATATTATATGCTTTTGATGTAGCTAGGGGATGCTTTCATTTTATCAAAGTAACTTCATTTTATTAATAAAATAAATTTTAATAACAATCAATTAATTTTAGTTAAAGAAATTGATGCTTTTAAATACTCCACACATGATATTGGATAGTGATAAGAATATAATTTTTAAAAATCAGTTTTATTTATTTCATTAAATATTTCTTAATTACATATTAAAATATTTTTAACAATCACTTTTTTTCAAACTTTTGAATTCTAAATCCTCTCCCTCTCTCCTCTTTTCCCTTCTTGGAGAAGGCAAGCACTTTGATTTCCATTATACAAGAGAGGTCATGCAAAATAAAAAAATTCATTTTAGCCATTTTGCAAAAGAAAACACAAATAAAATAAAACATTAAAAAAGATTTAAAAATATACTTTAATTTGCATTTAGAGTTCAACAGTTCTCTCTTGAGATGGACAATTTTTTTTTCATCATGAGTCATCATTGATCACAGAAGCTAAGTCTTTCACAGTTGATCATCCTTGTTTTTCTTCAGTCATGCCTGATTCTTCACAAAACCATTTGGGATTTTCTTGGCAAAGAGACTAGAATGATTTGTCATTTCCTTCTCTACCTCATTTGACAGATGAGGAAACTAAAGAAAATAGGTTAAGTGACTTGCCAAGGGTCAGACAGCTAGTAGGTATCTGAGGAGGTATCTTTGCCAAACAAAATAAGTCACTATAAATATTTTTTTTGCACAAATAGCTCCTATTTCCTTTTCTTTTGATGTCTTTGGTATACAGACACAGAAGTGCTATTGCCAGGTAAAAGGGTATGTACAGATTGACAGCACTTTGGGTATAGCTGCAAATCATTCTCCCAAATGGTTGGACTAGTTCACAACTCTACCAACAGTGCACTAATGTCTCATTTTTTCTACATCCCCTCCAGCATTTGTTGTTTTCCTTTTCTGTCATATTAGCCAATATGATAGGTGTTAAATGGTCTCAGAGTTGTATTAATTTGCATATCTCTTATCAGTCATGAATTAGGGCATTTTTTTAATGTGACTATAGACAGCTTTGATTTCTTCTGAAAACTGCCTGTTCATATTCTGTGACAATTTATCAACTGGGTTATGGCTTTTAATTTTATAAACTTGACACAGTTCTCTATATATTTGAAAAATGAGAACTTTATCAGAGAAACATTGCAAAATTATTCTTCAGTTTTCTGTTTTACTTCTTATTTTAGTTGCATGGGTTTTGTTTGTGCAAAAGCTTTTTTTTTTAAATTTTCATGTAATCAAAATTATCTATTTCACTTCTTGTCACTCCTAAATCTCATGTTTCATCATAAACTATTCCCTTACACAAAGATCTAACAGGTACATTTTTCTATGTTCTCTTACGTTACTTATGGTATTACTCTTTATATTTAAATCATTTATTCAATTTGACCTTATCTTAGTATATCATGTGAACTGTTGGTATACACCTAGTATTTGCCAAACTGCTTTCCAGTTTTCCCAGGAATTTTTGTCAAATGGTGAGTTTTTAACCCCAAAAGCTTGGATTTTGGGGTTTATCAAAGCTACATATTACTATAGTCATTTACTATTTTATATTGTGTACCTTATACATTCTAATGATCCACCACTCCATTTTTTAAACCAGCAACAGATTGTTTTAATGATTAGCAGTTTATATTTTTTCTACCTCTATAAAATAATTTTTTGATGGTTTGATTGCTTTGGCACTAGATAAGTAAATTAACTTAGAATTGTAATTTTTATTAAATTGGCTCAGCCAACTCATAAGCAATTTATATTTCTCCAAATATTTAGACCTCTATTTGTGTGAAAATGGTTTTGTAATTGTGTTCATATAATCCTTGGGTTTGTCTTGGGAGTTAGAATGTGAAGTATTTAATGTTGTCTGTGGTTATTTTAAGTGGAATTTCTCTTTATAGCTCTTCCTCCTGGATTTTGTTGACAGTATATAGAAATGCAAACAGTTTATGTGGGTTTATTTTATATCCTGCAACTTTGTTGAAATTGTTAATTGTTTCAACTAGTTTGTTTTAGTTGATTCTCTAAGTATATCATCATATCATCTGCAAAGAGTGATAGTTTTATTTCTTTGTTGCCTATTTTTATTTCTTCTCTTTGTTTTATTGCTATAACTAGTATTTCTTGTAAAATATTGAATATCAATGGTGATAATGGACATCCTTGCTTCACTCTTGGTCTTATGGGAAAGACTTCAAGTTTATTCCCATTACAGATAA
The DNA here is from genome assembly GCF_900497805.2 of Vombatus ursinus. NCBI lineage: Eukaryota > Metazoa > Chordata > Mammalia > Diprotodontia > Vombatidae > Vombatus > Vombatus ursinus. Next base: position 18,177,332 of record NW_020940360.1, on the reverse strand, counting down.
TGCTTGCTCTCGATTTTAAATAGACACTACCTATCATTTTAAGAAAGGTTTCATTTCTTCCTATGTTTTCTAGTGTTTTTAGTAGGAATGGATGTATTTTGTAATAGGCTTTTTCTTTCATTTATTTAGGGTTTTTAAATTTATTTATGTTTAGTTTTCAACATTCACTTCCACAAGATTTTGAGTTCCAAATTTTCTCCCCCTCTTATCCCTCCCCAAACCCCAAGACAGCGTGCATTCTGAATACCCTTTCCCCTAATCTGCCATTCCTTCTATCTCCTCCCCTTCTCTTATCCCCTTCCTCTTCTATTTTCCTGTAGGGCAGGATAGATTTCTATACCCCATTGCCTATATATCTTATTTCCCAGTTGCATGTGAAAACAATTTTTTAACATTTGTTTTTGAAAACTTTGTGTTCCAAATTTCCTCTCTTCCTCCCTCCTCACCCTCACTGAGAAGGCAAGCAACTTGATACAGGTTATACTTGTGTAGCCATGCAAAATACCTCCATAGTAGTCATGCTGTGGAAAATTAACTATATTTCCCTTCATCCTATCCCACCCCCTATTTATTCTATTCTCTTTTTTGATACTGTCCCTCCTCAGAGGTGTTTGCTTCTGATTACCCTCTCCCCCAATCTGCCCTCCCCTCTTTCATCCTCCTGCTCTCTTATCCCCTTCCCCCCTATTTTCCTGTAGGGTAAGATAGCTTTTCATACCCAATTAAGTATGTATGTTATTTCCTCCTTAAGCCAAATCCAATGAGAGTAAGATTCATTCATTCCCTCTCACCTTCCCTAATTTCCCCTCCACTGTAAAATCCTTTTCTTGTCTGTTTTATATGATGTAATTTACCCCATTCTACCTCTCCCTTTCTCCTTCTCCAAATATAATCCTCTCTCACCCCTTGATCTTATTCTCCAGATATGACCCATTCATCTTCAACTCACCCTGTGCCCTCCATCTGTCAATCTATCTATACATATATTTTTTTTCCTCCAACTACCATAATACTGACAAAGGTCTCATGAGTTACAAATATCATCTTTCCATGGAGGAATGTAAACAGTTCAACCTTAATAAGTTCCTTATGATTTCTCTTTCCTATTTACCTCTTCATGCTTCTCTTGAGTCTTGTATCTGAATGCCAAATTTTCTATTCAGCTCTGGTGTTTCCATCAAGAATGCTTGAAAGTCCTCTATTTCGCTGAATGTCCATTTTTTTTCCCTGAAGGATTACACTCAGTTTTGCTGGGTAAGTGATTCTAGGTTGTAGTCCAATCTCCTTTGCCTTCCGGAATATCATACTCCATGCCTCCAGACCCTTAATGTAGAAGCTGCTATATCCTGTGTTATCCTGATTGTGTTTCCATCACACCTGAATTGTTTCTTTCTGTATGCTTGCAATATTTTCTCCTTGACCTGGGAACTCTGGAATTTGGCTATAATATTCCTAGGGGTTTTCCTTTGGGGATCTCTTTCAGGAGGTGATCAGTGGATTCTTTCCATTTCTATTTTACCCTCTGGTTCTAGAATGTCAGGGCAGTATTCCTTGATAATTTCTTGAAAGATGATTTCTAGGCTCTTTTTTTGATCATGGCTTTCAGATAGTCTAATAATTTTAAAATTCTCTACCCTGGATCTATTTTCCAGGTCAGTTGTTTCTCTAATGAGATATTACACATTGTCTTCTATTTTTTCATTCTTTTAGTTTTGTTTTACAATGTCTTGATTTCTCATAAAGGCACTAGCTTCCAATTTCTCCATTCTAATTTTTAAGAAATTATTTTCTTCAGTGAATTTTTGGATTTCATTTTCCACTTGGTCAATTCTGATTTTTAAGGTATTCTTCTCCTCATTGACTTTTTGGACTTCTTTTGCCATTTGGGTTAGGCTATTTTTTAAGGTGTTATTTTCTTCAGTATTTTTTTGGGTGGGATCTCCTTTAGCAAGCTGGTGACTAGTTTTTCATGATTTTCTTGCATCACTCTCATTTCTCTTCCCAATTTTTCCTCTACTTCTCTTACTTGATTCTCAAAATTCTTTTTGAGCCCTTCCATGACCTGGAACTGATTAGTATTTTTCTTGGAGGCTTTGGATGTAGGAGCTTTGACTTTGTTGTCTTCTTCTGGTTGTGTGTTTTGATTTTCTTTGTCACCAAAGTAAGATTCTATGGTTTGATTTTTTGCGTAGTTTACTCATGATCTCAGCCAATTATTTGAGTTTTAAACTCTTTGTTAAGGTTGGGGTCTGCTTTCAGTGTGGAGAATGTACTGTCCCAAGCTTTGAGGGTTTTGTGTAGCTGTTTTTAGAGATGCTTCTAGGGACCTGTAAATTTTCAGTTCCTCCAAGGTGCTATGATCAAGGGCGAGGTGTTTACTCCTTTCCTGGCCTGTGCTCTGGTCTATGAGTGACCACAAACACTCTTTTTCAGCCTTGGAACTGTGAGGAGAATGCTCTCTCTACCAAGACACAAGTTCCACCATGCCAGCTCTTCTACTTGCCTCAGGATCTCCACCTAGAACTGTGACCCAGATCCAACCATGTGCAAAGCAAGAGAATCCTGCCTCAGCACCAGCAAAAAGATCCCTGCAAACCCCTGTGATCAGCCACTTGATTCCCCCTTGGCCTGTGGGCCAGAAGCTCAGGAAGCAGTTGCCACCCCAGGGCTGCACCTGGACTTGGACTGGGATCAAACTTCTCTCTTACCACAGTCACAGACTTTTCCTACTGACCTCCTAAGTTGTCTTTGGCGTTCATGAATTGAGAAGTCTGGAAAGTGCCACAGCTGCCTGTGATTCAGTCCCCTGAGGCATGCTCCAGGTTCACTGAGGCCTGTTTTGCCTGCACACCCATGATGAACTGTGTTTCTCTCCCAGCCCTGCACAATAGACCTTTCTAATCAACCATCTAGATTGTCTTGGACTGGAAATTTGTTTCATCCTGTCTTTTTGTGGGTTCTGCTGCTCTAGAATTTGTTTAGAGTCATTTTTTACAGGTATTTGGAAAGGTTTGGAGGAAACCTCAAACAAGTCACTGCTTTTACTCTACCATCTTGGCTCCAAGCCCCATCATAAGTTTTTTCTACATCCACTGATAAAATCATATCATTTTTGTTGTTATTGTTATTGATATGGTCAATTATACCAATAGTTTTACTAATATTAAATCTTCCTACATTCCTGGGATAAATCTCAACTGTTATAGTGTGTAATCTTTATGACATATTACTGTAATCTCCCTTCTAGTATTTTATTTAAAAATTTTACAACAATATTCACTAAGGAAATTGTCTACAGTTGTTCCCCCCTGATTTTGATCTCTTTGGTGCAGGTGTCAAATCCAAATTAGTGTCATAAAAGGAATTTGCTAGAGCTCTTTATTTACCTATTTTTTGAAGTAGTTTATAGAGTATTAGGATTAACTGTCCCTTAAATGTTTGGAAGAATTCACTTGTGAATCCATCTGGTCCTAGGGAACCTTTTCTTAGGGACCTTATTTATGGCTTGTTCAATTTCTTTTCCTAACATGGAGTTATTAAAGTATTCTATTTCCTCTTCTGTTAATCTGAGCAGTTTATGCTTTTGTAGCTATTCATCTATCTCACTTAGACAGTCAGTTAGTCTAGTATATAATTGTGCAAAATAATTCCTAATAATTGCTTTAATTTCATCTTCATTGGTGATGCATTCACCCTTTTCTTTTTTGATACTAGTAATTTAGTTTTCTTCTTTTTTAAATCAAGTTTACCATTTTTTTCATAAAACCATCTCTTAGTTTTATTTATTAGTTAAATGATTTTCTTACTTTCAATTTTATTTTTCTCTCCATTGATCTTCAGGCTTTCTATTTTGGTGTTTAACTAGGGATTCATTTTTTTAATTGCATCTCAAATTTATCGATTTGTCCTTTCTCTCTTTTAGTGCTGTACTCTTTTAGAGATATACATTTTCCCCTAAGTACTGCTTTGTTTGTATCTTACAAATTTTGGAATGTTTTCTAATTGTTGTCACTCTCTATAATGAAATTATTGATTGCTTTTATGATTTGTTCTTTAGCACAACCATTCTTTAGGATTAGATTATTTAGTTTGTAACTAGCTTTTAATCTCTGCTTGCACAGCCCTAGAAGGATGAACAACAATTTTTTGTACTTCTTTTGCCAAACTATTAATTGCCTTTTCATAAGTTTCTTAAGTTCATAAGTTTCACAAGTTATGGCTAATTAATGTAATAGGATACTATTGTGCTGTAAGAATTGATGAGTTGTCAGAGAAGCCTGAGAAAACTCCAATGAACTGATGAAAGTGAAATGAGCAGAGCCAGAACAATGATTTGTACAATAACAATATTGTAAATGTAATCAACTTTGACAGACTTAAAAACTCTGATCAACATAATAACCAACCACAGTTCCAGAAGACTCATGATGAAACATGTTATTCACCTCCAGATAGAAAAGTGATGGACTCAAAAGTGTAATTTGATATTTATGTGTTTGTTTTTCTTTTATAGACATAGCCAAATGCAGGAATTTGTTTTGTTTGATCTTATGTGTTTAATTTGTTTTTTTTCTTTTTTTTCTTTCTCTAAGGAGGTAGTTGTAGAGAGAGATGAGAGGGAGAGAATTCGAACATGAAAATAAAATGAAATTGAACTTTTATAATAAAAATGAATGATTTTTTGAGAATTTTTTTTAGGCAATTGGGGTTGAGTTGCCCAGGGTCACACAGCTAGTAAGTGTTAAGTGTTTGGTCTGAGGTCAGATTTGAATTCAGGTCCTCCTGACTTCAGGGCCAATATTCTATCCACTGCGCCACCTAGCTGCCCCCAAAATGAATGATTTTAAAAAATATTATACGATAAAGTTGTATTCCCTGTTACTTTGGCCTTGTGAGAACATGCCTCGATCAATCGGACATAGGCTTTACAATAAATGTGAAAAAGTCTTGGTTAGCTAACATAATGTTGCATAGGAAGAGCACTAAGAAAACCTCAAAACAACCCTGTGGGCCATGTCTAAAACCAGAGAATTCCTTCAGAATCCAAGAGACTACAAAATAAATGGAGAGCAATGACCTTTCCACCTGAATCCTTGAAAGGGAAAATTGTCTTGATTTTGTGTGTATCCTTACAACTTTGCGCACAGTAAGATCTGAAGACATGCTTTATCATTCCCTTTCATTAATTCAGAATGAAGTAAGCAGAACTGGGGAAACAATATACATTATAACAATGTAAATAGAAAGAACAAAAATAATGAAAAAGAACACTATGTAATAATAATGATCAAGTGTGGCCTTGGAGAAGACAAAAAGTACTTTCCTCCCTTGCCCGCTAAGATGGGGGACTATAATTATATGATTTTTGTATATACTGTCAAACATAGCAGAGGAGTAGGTTAGTTTTGTTTGTTTGTTTGTTTGTTTCTGAACCATTTTTCCTCTCTTTTCAAATTTATGCTGCAAGAAATGACTCGATAGTGTGGGTTGGAGTGGAGAGAATATATTCAGAAGTGATGCATTGTAAAAACAAAAAGCATCCATTAAAAATAGATAAGCTTAGCCTTGTAAGAACATGCCTCAATTGATCTATCCATCATAGGCTTTAGATTAAGAATGAAATTTTTAAATAAAGTTGATATAGATAGTTGTGTTTTTTTAATAATTAGTAAATACACAATTATAACAATAATTTTTTTTGCATTGTCTTAGTTCTTATTTCTCTTATTTGCTTTATTTTTACTTTTTGTTACTTTTCAGCTATTTGATAGGTTATATTGGTTGTTAGAAATTAAAACTATTTTTAAAAATAAAATGAAGATGTCCTGAGCAGTCCAAAAAAAAAAAGAAACAAAAAGCTTCATCTGAGAAATAATAACTAATTTTTGTCTATGTACCACAGAAATGAGGTTATCTCAAGCCCCTGGGGGGCAGCTTTCTGTGGAGTTATTAAAAAAAGGATGAAGAAGAAATGTGGCATTCTCCTAAGTATTGCCTATACACTCTTTTTCTAAGATGAATATATAAAAATATATTTCCAAAATGGTGGTGGTATGTTCAGTAACTTCTTAGCCCAGAGGAGAAAATCATCCCAAATAATCAGGTTGCTAATACAATGAGCTGTGTAAAATAGTTTATTTAAGCTGCATTTTCTTAAATACATTTCTGTGGAAGGGGTTCCTGGTTTGTTAAAGGTTGAAAATGTTACCATTTCCATCCAGATGGAAAGCTATTAGTCTTTATATACCTTGATTTTAGCACTGATATTGGAAAGGCAAGCTCACTGCTATGCAGTTCACTGTACTCTATAATTATAGCTCCTATTATTATAGCAATAACTCAGGAATCAAATAAACAAGTCAGGATTTTGACATTTGTGGAAAATAGTACTGAAAAATCATTACAAGAAAATGAATATTAAATACCCATAAGTGAAATATGATCAACTTACTCACCTAGTGCAGAAAGTGAATAATGGTCTTTGTAAGGGTACATTACAAGGGGGAAAACAGCCAGTTACATTTCAAATAAATCACTTTTTTATCCCATCGTTGTGACACACAGCCTTGGAAATGGGTAACTCTGGGAATTAGAGTTACCTCAAAAAAAGGACTCCTTTTGAAAAGCTTTTTAAAGCACTAAAGCATGAAGTGTTCCTAGCTCTTCTCTTTCCCCATGACATTCACTCTATGCTTCTTTAAAAAAAGATATCATTCTGAGATATTCAGATAAACTGATTCGATAAGTGACAAGTCCAATCCTAAATAATGTGAAAAGGGGTAAAAAGACTTGAAATATTCGAAATTCCTTCACCTGTGCAGCATATATGATATTGAAACAGGACACTTGGCTGATAAAAGCAATGGCTTACTGCTCGGTTGCTCATTTACTGATAATAAAACAAGGTTGACATACTTGAAATCCTTCGTATCCAGAAACCCTGAAAAAGGCAGCACGATCACGTTCTGCTTTATGATAATGATTTGCAAAACAATGAGGATAGTAATGAAGTGAACAATTTAAAGGACTCACTCTCTCCTTGTTTCTCCTCTATCTCACTGATTGTTATTTGTACAGAGTAATCTCCTTAAATCCATGGTTCCCACAGGATGATGAGCAGCTGGGCACTGGGCCGTGGATGACATCCCATGTCAGGGATCAGGGAGCATCCAGTTAATAGCACTGCACTTAGAATTCTCTAATATCTTCCCCATTAAAGGCCAAATTTCTAACATCTAATGTCATTTTCACATTCTTAGTTTACTATGGAAGGACACATTCTTTGAAAATAGCTACGGCCTTAAGTGATCTTAAGACAATGTAACACATTAAAAAGTCATACTATGCATCAAAGATTTTTATTGGCATTAAGGACAAAGGCCAAAACAAATATCTAACAACAACTGTCAATCATCACTGGCTACATAACCAACATATCATTTTGTGTCTTATTTTAAAATGATGTTTTGTAATAATGGGTTTGTTTTATTAAAATAATGGTGACCCAACCTTTGCCACTCTAGTTATTAGGAATGATTTTCTGTTAAACAGTCAAATTAAGAGCTTAGAAATTCTTTTGAATAGGCTCAGAAAAAATGTTATGTGTAGAGGGGAGGAGGGGAAGGCAGTCAGGCAGTGAATGGGAAGGATCAATAATATAAATTTCCCAGCATCTTTAATGAGAAGACTAAACCTAAAAGAATGTTTTATGGAGTGGCATAATGGTATAGTGGAATGGGCATTGGTCTTAGGATCACAGAATGAATAAATGAATGTGTGAATCAGCAAAGAAATCAATTTTTTAAAGCCTTTTAAAGAGTACTTACTTTATGACAGCCACTGTACTAAGCACTGAAAATAAAAATGCCAAAGAAAGGCAGTTCCTGCCCACAAGTAGCTCATAATTTAATTGCTATTGCTTTGTTTGCCCTTCATTCTCAAAGAGGACCATGACATCAGGGAGATGATGACATGACTTGCAATTGACTTTGTTTTGAGTGAGGAAGAGTGGTGCAAGGTCACCAGTCTCACTTTTTCCTTGGGGCAAGGAACAGCAGATTAAGGGAGTGATGGTCTGGGATATCTCAGAGACCTCAAATGACATGCTATTTCCAGAAGAAATGATAATGTTGGTTTGATTCCAGTTAGCACAGCCAAAAAAAAAAAAAAAAAAGGTGGAGGGGAGGGAATGGGGAATTTAGAGAAGGGGTGGACTGTGGGGCAGCAGGATGAAAAATAGCTATGGTGAAAGAACTGGGGCTGATTATAAAGAATACTCACATTTAGAATAATCTGGTTCCAGGAAGAGAATGTCAAAGCTTCATAGATGGCCTGGATTGTCTGCACTCAAGTTGACTGAGCCTCAGTTTTCTCATCTGAAAAAGTGGGACACTGAAAAAATGTCATTAACTTGCTGCACTTGGCTCATGAGGGTAATTGTGAAAAAAAAATAAAAACATTATTTTAAACTACAAAGTTTTTATATGAATGTGAGCTAAATGGAAATGTGAGTCAACCTACTCTTCATTGCCTTATTTTTCAATACTTTGGCCATAGTCGATGATCAATAATCATTTATGAAATTGGATTAGATTTATAATGATATGAAAACCTCCAACAAAGCAATATATTTGGACAAAATCTAAAATCTTTCACTTTTAAACAGGAATACTTTGTAATCAATCCTCCCATTCCTCTCTTTGGTTTTGCCAAAAATGGGATCAGAGTTTGTCACTGTCCACAGTAAGGAGGCATGAGGAAGGGAAGCTGGGAGGTTTGAAGGTGGGAGTGGAGAAATAGAGCATTGACTTCACTGCTGAATTTGACACATTATTTCTTGGTCTCTAGATATGTAAAAAAAAATTGACTATGCTTCTTTTTACATGTGAATCTAGCATTCTCCTTCAACACAGAGACGGTTCTGTAACTCATCAGTGTTAATTAATGAGATAAACTCCCTCCACTGGTTCAGATCAGACTGTAGCCACATTTTCTCCTGTAAGAGATATTATAGAGCAGTGAAAAGAGTCTTGAACTAGGAATCACAATTCCTGTGTTCAATTCCCAGGTTTGCCACTATCTATATGATCTTGGGATACGTACTTTTTCTCGGTAAAGTGGGCAAATCCAACTTGCCCTAAATGTATGATCATATGATCTTATAAATATTCTCTCATAAATCCTCTATAGAGGGTCCACCCAAAATAGTAGGTGGGTAACGGAATGTCTTCTAGATGTGTTAATACTGTTTTGGATGGCAATGGAACATGAAAGCTTCCCAGCAGAATGGCCATCCTTCTTCCAGATCCTATCTTTTTCTGATGATATCCTTTATACCAGAAATATCAAAAATGTAGCCACTCCCCACTAAAACCTCAACTATATTAAACTATAATTGAGAAATATTTTAACAAAGTAAATAAAAATAGAATAGAACACAAATAATGTTAATATTTTGGTTTCCTAATTCAATGTGAGGACAGCAGGGATATTTAGTTATTGTTTAGTGGCCCCCAGTTTCTATCAGAGTTTGACACCACTGTTTCATTATACTATATTGCAGCATACTCACTGCCTCCTAATACCCCTCCATAACTCTCTGGGTGACCCACAACTTAATTTCTCCAGAGAATGGTTTTCCATGATTCATAGTCATACAGCATCAGTGTAAGAATGCTAATATTAAAAAGATGAGCCTTCAGAGGAGGCTTAAAGGGTTGTTAAAAGAACTGAAATCTAGCCTGTTCCCAAAGCAATCTAACCTGCTCCCCTCCTTCTATTGAATTCTGGGACAAGTTCATACACCTAGATCTAGATCTTATAGTTAGTCAACTAAGCACTAGAGATAGACAAACATGGCCCCTGCTCTTAAGGCCTGGAAAATCTATAAAGTATCTGTCTATATCTATATATATCAGTGCCTACATCATATATATTTATCTGTGAAATGCATACATATGTTATTTATCTTTCTTTTGGTAGGCCTACTTTATGGATTGTTCAACCATATGTATATTCAAATGTGGACTTTTTTTGTTGTTGTTCAATCGTTTTTCAGTCATATCTGCCTCCTTGTGACCTCATTTGGTGCTTTCCTGGCAAAGATACTGGAGTGGTTTGACATTTCCTTCTCCAGCTCATTTTACAGATGAGGAACTGAGACAACCAGAGTTAAATGACTTGCCCAGGTTCACACAACTAGTAGTATCTGAGGCCAGATTTGAACTCACAAAGATTAGTCTTCCTGACTCCAAGCCTGGCACTCTATCCACTGTGCCACTTAACTTCCCCAATCTCGACAATATGCATTCTTTAATACTTGTTTCTCTGCTTTTTTCTCTGTGGTTAATGTCAAATACCTTTAAATGATTCTGATCTTCTTTACGAAGTAGTTTAACCCAAGGCATGATAAAATTAACATAATTTAATTTCATACACACACACACACACACGCACACGATTATGACTTTATCAGTGTAAGCACCTCACTCTACCAAGGCAAATAGATGTGATATGAACCCAGGTCTTTCCGACTTCAAAGTCAACCTCTCCATTAATCCACCCTATAAACAGGAACATCTGGAAGAACTCACCATCTGTAGGGAAGATCTTTGATCTTTGATTTATTAAATATTTTCATTTATTAAAATAAAGCCAACAAGTTCATATAGTTTCTACAACCTTTCTTCCTTCCTTCCTTTCTCCCTTCCTAGATAA